>NC_053436.1:81599058-81766061 GCF_007990345.1 Gossypium hirsutum
TTTATGATACATATGTGATAATATGTGAGATGAAAGTTCATGTTGTGATAAATATTCATATTTGCTTATTGCTCATATGATGTAGTGTATGTGGCTTACTTGATAAGATGAACGGAATAAATAGAAAGTAGTAGAGGTATGAATAAAGGTCATAATATTATGATACGAGTGAAAATGTCCTTGTCTTGATTTGGACGTCGAATGTTGATAAATGTTAATGATATATAATTTTTATGAGATAAAGGATTATAATGAAATGAACTTATCTATGTTAAATTGTTGGACTGAATTATATGATTGTAATGATATGTACATGATGATGCACGAAATGAAAGTTGTGATTGTGATGCAAATATCTATGTTTGTTTGGCCTTATATAATGTCATGAGCATGAATTAATTTAATTAAATGAATGGATAAGTAAAGCTGTCTAGAAAACATAGAATGTATGCATAAGTATATTTTCTAAATGGGACAATAGGAAAATTGGTGTAAGCCAACATGAATGAATGACATGATTTTGATGATGTTACTATGATGATGGAAATTGTGTCATATGTGTATGTATAAGAAAGTCGAGTCAGAGGTCCTACAACCCCTCCCCCTTACCGAAGTGGTACTTATAATGGAATTTCATGAGATTTGTATTGAATAAGTTTCCGGTTGAGAACCAAAAGAGTACAGTGATAGAATAATTATAAGTATGATTAGAGATTGAAAATGAGCTGATAAGTAAAGTCAGAGCCAGTAAAGTATCGGATTGACGTAAAGATTATTAGAGTTATGCACTGTCCCAGTTAGAAAAGGAATTCTCCTTGGTAAACCGAATTACTCAGGTGCAAGGTCGAGAAAAGTGTAAATCAAAATTTATTCAGAATTCGCCTTCTTTAGTGAATGGTTTAATATGAAATTTGTGACGGCAAAACTAGTTGGGGAAATGATAATTGAAATGTGAACTATCTAAGTGTGACAGTTATGACTAGACAGATTTAGCAGTCTCTTTTGAAATGTTCTATGTGTTTACCCGTTCTCAGAAATATTTCTATGGCTATTGATCTTCTGAAGAAATTCTTGTTATATGGGAATGTCTTCTAATTCTGGTGTTGGATGAAAGCATTGGTAGTCTGACTGGTTTATAATTTATATTGCTCTATTTCATCGGGTATTCTATTTCATTTCGTCTTATAAGAATTGATGAGAGAATACGTATGATATTATGATTCTGTTTCTTCTACTTGATGCTTCATCTAATATATATGTATAGGAAGATATATTGATCTTGTTATATTTGATTTCAGTGGGATTAAATGATGTTTTCTTCTGGACTTTCTTTCTATGAAGAATTATCGGGGTATTCTGTATTTTCTCTATGAGTTTGGTTTTCGATTCTCCGGCATAGTATCGTATATTGGGTTTCTTTATTCTGGATTTCTTTATTCTGGATTTCTCTATCTTGGATTTCTTTATTCGGTTTCCTTGTTATCTTTGTTCCATAATTTGTCAATTATGACTCGTGTTCGAAGTGCGTTCTTCAGCTCGTGATAATCATGTCAAATATGACTATACTTCTAATTTGATCTTAGTAATGTGGTGATTTTAGTATTGGGATTTTTTCTAATTTCTGTGTAAGGATTTGACATCAGTAAAGGCATAGGTGATAAAAGCGCGTGTTTCAGTCGGTATGGTAAATTATTTATTTGAAAGATTTCATGTGACAATTATGTCAGGATTATTTTTTCCCAAGTCTGATAATAGAATTTCATTTTGTACGGATAAAAGAGTAAATAGTTTGAACGAGAAGTGTATATTTATTAGAAAAGAGTTGGATATTAGTTTAAGTCACTACGAATGATAAGGTTTCCATCTTGTGAAAGCTGAAAAGTTCATTACATGTTGACAGAGTTCGGATAGATGAGAATATTGGTAACTGAAGCGTCTGAACTAGACTAGTCTACATTGAGTAAAGACTTCCTGACTTTCAGTAATGTACTGTTGTATGAATTGTGATGTGTTTCAAGACAGTGAGGTAATGTGATAGTTTAGAGCATCCGATGTTACATAAAATCGAAGTTGTTAAAGGGGTTAAAGCAGAGCATTGGGATCTATCAAAATTATCCTTGTCAGTGTTGATATTGGGATGGAAATGAGAAGGATTATTCTTGAGGCCATATCAGAATTATTTCTATGGCGGAAAGAGGAAAATGTGATGTATCCTATTGTTAAATGTTTGGCGAGATCTATAAATCATATCTGTATTGAATGAATTCCTACTCATCAGGTTCATGGAATTTTAGGTCTCTTTGATTGTTGCATTTCTTGGAATTTCGGTCTCCATTAAATCAAGTTGAGATCCGGGTTTTATGTCATGATATCATGGGAAACTGAGAAGGGTTGAAAGTTTAAGAACAGTTGAGAGTTGAGACTGTAAGCTTTTAGATCATATGAGAAATTGAAGAGATGTATTGGAGGTACAGTCTAAGTGCAAGTTCTTCGGCACCGAATATGAGATTAAAAGTGCAGACCACTTTTCTGGTAAGATTTTCGGGGACGAAAATCCCTAAAGGGGGGGAGAGTGGTAATATCCTGATTTTGGGCCTAGTCGGAATAGTGGTTTCGTGACCACAAAATCCGAGATAGAAATAATTATTTTATGATTATTTTAAGATCTATGATATGATTGCATGACTGTGTGAAAATTTCGTGATGAAGTTCTATGCCTAAAGTGCTTAAATTGAAAATAGGGACTAAATCGAATAAGTTGCAAAACTTGCATTCTAGAAGTTTTTAGTATGAAATTGTTTTGGAATATTAATGAGGAGGCCTTAAATAGCAATTTGACCAATTTTAAGTTCATGGACAAAATTAGGACATGGAAGGAATTTTTGGAAAGTTTAGTAGTAAGGGTATTTTGGTCATTTAGTTATTGAATGAATTAAAAACAAAATTAAAAGCCAATTTTTGTCCATCTTCTTCATTTGGCCAAAATTTCAAGGGTTCTCCATAGCTAGGGTTTGTTTCAAGCTTCCAAGCTCCATAGTAAGTGATTCCAAGCCCTGTTTTTAATGATTTTTATGTTTTTGGAGTCCCGGTAGCTCAATTAAGCTTATGCTAGCAATAATTCAACCTAGGGTTCATATTTGGAAAAATACCCATAGGTGAAATTTGTGTATTTGGTGTTTTATGATATAATATGAGGTTTTAAATTATGTTAGACAACTTGTGCTACTCGGTTTTAAGTGAAAACGAGCAAAAGGGCTTAATCGGTAAAAATACGTAATAGTCATAAGTACATGTTAGAGTGAGAATTTGATGTTGCCATAGAAGGGAAAAATGATCAGCATGTTATAAAACATAAGAATAAGGAATAAAGTTTAATTCCCGAGCCTAGGGGCAAAAGTGTAAATATGCAAAAGTTTAGGGGTAAAATTGTAATTTTTCCAAAATATGATTTTGGGTCAATTTGAATAATTTGAGTCCTAATTAGACTATATTTTAAATGATAGAGTAAGGAAAACTGAAATTCGGGCTAAAATGGGGAAAATACCAAGTTGTGGACGAAATGGTAAAAGTAGCCATTTTCGCATACGAGGTAAGTTCATGTGTAAATGTAGTAACATAATTTTTGTTTTAAGGAATTTAATGTTGTTTATATGATATGATGCTTATTATTATCATGAAACGTTATGTTTTGTGGTTATTGTTGAATAATATGTAATTATGTGAATTACTTGATGAGTATGAACTATCACCGAGTATCGGTTCCGATATTCCGTGGAAGACGGCAAAGATGTGAGATCGAGGAAAAAAGCCCGTTTGAACCTTAGGAATAGATTAGGATACAAGTGACATGTCACTAGGATGGTTGAGCATCCGAGCTCGTTGAGTTGAGTCCGAGTTCACTTATGGATGCGAATGTCCGAACTTGTTGACTTGAGTCCGAGTTCGAGAGATGTAACTAGGTATCCGAGCTCATTGAGTTGAGTCCGAGTTCACTTATGGATGCAAACGCCCGAGCTCGTTGAGTTGAGTCCGAGTTCACTTATGGGCGGGTTAAATGGTAGCTTGGCTACATATGTGGCACTTATGTGCAAACTTTCCATGTATCTGAATTATATTCCGATGTGTTCAACGGGTAAAGTTCTACTAAAATGGAGGAATACTCAAGATGAAAGGGACGTATTGGTAAGTGTTGTGAAATGGATACTTTGAACAGGTATGTACTTAACCCTCGGGTTGAAAAATCGATATAACAACAATATGGTAAGATGATAAATGAAAATGTGATATGAATGTCTTGGTGATGATTATGCAAATGATGTTTTATGTTTGCTTATATGGTTATGTTACTTGCTATTTGCATGTGAACTTATTAAGCATTTATGCTTACTCCCTCCTTTTCATTCCTTGTAGTTTTGACAAGCCAGCTCGAAAATCGGGAACGGTCGGAGGCTCGCTCACACTATCCGTATACCATCTTGGCATAATGGCTTGTATATTTTGAGTATGGCATGTATAGCATTATAATCATTTTGTATATATGGTCTTATGATATGGTTATTGAGTGGTATGGAAATGCTTGGTAATGATTAGCCATTGGAATGGCTAATCATGATCATATTTGGTGTTATGTATGCTAAATTGCTAGCTAATCCATGGAAACCATGAAATAGGTAAAATTTACCATAAAATAGATTCAGACAGCACCAGTGACGTGAGTTTGAAAAATCACTAAAAATAGTAGAGATACAATTAGATGATGAATAATATATGGAATTGAAGAATTATGAGTCTATTTTCATATGGATGGAACAAAATAGGTATATGAGTTATATTTTATGAGATGTTTAAATTTTTTGAAACAGGGCCAGAGCGATTTCTGGATCCCCTATTCTGACTTTGTAAATTCACCATAAATTTTACAAAGATAATTAGAAGTCATTATTTATATTTACAGATTCCTTATTGAGTCTAGTTTTATTAGAGACAAACAGCATAGTCATTGAAGCTCTGTAGAGGGAGATATCTGATTTGTAATACACAGAGGTCAGAGTAGTCGAACCCTGAAACGGGGGAGACTTTAACTAATAAACTTTACTAATTGGCCAGACCAAAAATTCTAGAAAAACATTAGTAGATAGATATATGAGTCTAATTTCAGGAAAAATTTACAGAATTGGATTTCAAGTTTCGGAACTCGAGATATGATTTTTAAAACGACTGTGATGCAGTTAGCCAGCTTGTCTGGAAATTTTAAAATGAATTGTATGAGCTGTTTAAGTAATGAATTAAGTCTATTAATAGCTCGTGTTCAACTCCGGCAATGGTCTCGGGTATGGGGCGTTACATTATTAGCCTTGAGAGAGATAATAATATAACTTAGGGATTTCTACGGATCAAGTTAAATGAATAAATCGTCTGATTCTGAGTCAAATAACAAGTGAAGTCTAGGTGGATTTTTCCTTAGTTATTGTCTTAATCAATCGAATTTTCCCAAAAGTATTTTCCCAAACTTTCTTTCTGTGCACTCTTAGTTTAGTAATTAGTTTAGATAACCAAATCCTTTAATTTTTAGACTAGATAATAAAAAAAAGGTAATTACTAGTACTCTTGGTTCCTTTGGGTTCGACAATCCGGTCTTGCTAAAGCTATACTACTGTTCGATAGGTACACTTGCTTTCATCGTGATAATAGTTAGTTTCAAGAACGATTAATTATAAATATTTAAAACCTGTCACGAATATCACGTATCAAATGTCAACCATTTAACATATACTATTTCAATATCCACAAGCCTCATAATATAATCTATTCACATATCCATTCATGAGCTCACTTTAACAATCATATATACGCATATATGTACATAACCAAAATCCACCAAATTAAGCCAAATCTCATGGCTATATTTACAAACCAAACATAAACATTTACAATGCCAATTCATATGGCCAAATTCATTAACATAACATAACCAAAATGACTCAAAATCTGTATACATGCCATATATTTAAGATACCAAGTTCATAGGTACCTAAAGATAGGTGGATAGTGTGACGATGTCTCCGACGATCCTCGAATCCGAGCTAGCTTTGAATTCACTATAAAACATAGAAAAACAAACAAAGTAAGCTATAAAGCTTAGTAAGCTCGTATGAAATTAACTTAATGCAATCACATAAATATAATTCAATAATTTTAATACATCAACATGTAGCTTACATTAGGTAACAAACCTTTCAAATACTCATATACTTCCATTCTCATTTCTTCGATTCAACACTAAAATAGTTTATACACATACTTGTACCATCTCGTACCAACCTCATATACATTCTCGTCTTTCATTTACCCTTTGAACCATTTGAAATAAAAGTCGGATACTCAAGGGTCTCACACGATAAGTACCTATACCATGGCCCGAAGCCAAATCAAGGTAACTTATCTAAAATACTAATATCATGGCTCAAAGCCAAATCAGCAGATATGCATGGCCCAAAGCCAAATCGATTTATCTCGCACCCGAAGTGCTATATCATAGCCCGAAGCCAACTCAAAGTATCCCTAATGGCAAGTCACTAGTATCCTAAACTATTCCTAAAGCTCAACCGGGATTCCAACTATCGAATCATTGTCGAATCATTCCCAAACTTGTCTGAAGGCACATAATCATAATTTATGCTATACCAAAGCATATAGAATACATTTGAAATGAAATTATAACATACGAACTTACCTCAATTCAAAAATGATGAAATTGTCAATTAATCGAGTACTTTATCTTTTTCCCGATCCAAGTCCGTATTTCTCCTTTCTTGATCTAAATATATTTAAAATTAACTTATTTAATCATCTATTCATTCAATTTGGTCCAAAACACACGTTAAAACACATTTACACTTTTGTCTCACATATTTACTATTATGCCCCTAACTGCCCCTAATATACCATGCTAGCCGAATTACTATTATGCCCTTAACTGCCCATATTTTTCATTTATTTCACATTTTAACCACTAACTTTGCACATTTCACAATTTAATCCCTATTTTGCATTTTCATCAAAAATCACTTAACAGAACTTGTTTAACTATCAACAACCATTCAAAATCTATCATCAATCATCAAAACTCATACATATTAATCAACAGTAACTTTCAAAACCTTTAAAAGTTTTGCAAATTAGTCCTTGGGCTAGCTAGTACTAGTTGTAACGATCACAAAAACATAAAAATCAATTAAAACGAGACAAAACACATACCTAGTTGCACCAATTTGCCTTAGCCAAATGAATTCGAGAAAAAATGGCTTTTCTTGCCCTAGAAACCGGTTGGAGAAGATGATAATGGAATAAATTTGGTTTTATTTTATTTAATTAACCTTTATTAACCAATTTACAAAAACAACCTTAATTAAACATTAACTATTTCAAATTTACCAAGAAACTATTATCCATTATCATGTTAATGGTCTAATTACCACTTAAGGACCTTAACTTTAAGATTCTATAGCTATTAAACACCTTTAACTAATAGAACACAACTTTTTCGCTTTATGTGATTTAGTCTTTTTTATCAAATTGACCAATTAAACGATAAAATTTCTTAACAAAATTTTCACACAATCACATTATCATGCTGTAGACATTAAAATAATAATAAAATAAATATTTTAACCCTAGATTTGTGGTCCCAAAACCACTATTCTGATTTGACTAAAAATGGGCTATTACAGTGCAGAAGGAAAGAATTTACATTGGAACATGGATATACCGAAGCATGATCCACTACATTCGTAAGAAGAAAATATGGATACTTTTTCCATATCTTTTGGCAGTCCTATATAAGCAAGCGGAAGTTCCCATAGGCATATTAGAACTTGTAACGCCCCAAAAATCTAAGTAATTAATTTTTTACGTTGTGTTGCACAAATGCATGTCTGCGTCAATGGTTGAG
This sequence comes from Gossypium hirsutum, assembly GCF_007990345.1. Lineage (NCBI taxonomy): Eukaryota > Viridiplantae > Streptophyta > Magnoliopsida > Malvales > Malvaceae > Gossypium > Gossypium hirsutum. The sequence goes on from NC_053436.1 coordinate 81,607,010, forward strand.
TGTCTTGAGGAGTGTGGGAGAGGTCCTGGGTTCAAGCCTTTTCTTGTACAAATTTTTTTTTGCTTGAATTAAACCCTGTCTCTAGACAGTAGGGTTCTTAAATAAATCTAGTTATGTCATAAAAAGCTTACTGGTTTAGGGGATAGTGGCGTGTTACTTCTGCTAAGAGACTTGAGTTCGAATCCTGTGGCATACAAAGGGTATTTATTTTGCTGTTGTGCCATGTAGGAGGTTGTATGGCAGTAGGATTCTGATGCTCATGGGCGGTTGAGAGTGTTGAGGGGAGTGGAAAGTGTGTAGCTGAAATCTAGGAGTGTTGTGGGGAGAAAAGTTAGGAGTTTGAGGGGATATGGATAGTGTTTAGTTGGAGAAATTTGAGGAGTGAAGTAAGGAGAGTGTTGGTGTCGTTTGGGGACTCCAGGTGCTCAAGGGAATTTGGCTAGAGTGTAGTGGGTTCTTTCTCCATTTCGTCTATTACCAAGTTTGTTTTGCATTTCTCTTGGTGCTATTTTGCATTTTGGTCTGGCCGAATCTTGTTTGGGTTTTTCGGGTACCTTGTTTTTACGTTTGTTGTGCAACTTTATTTTTCCTTCCAGTCAATTAAGGTTAGCCGACTACCTTTGCTACTCTTTCTTCCTGACTCTTTAACAATTGTACTTTTTGGTTAGGCTGATTCCTGTTTATTCTCCCCTCTCTTGAGCTTTGATCAATTTCTTCATCTTTTTCTCTTGTCGCTTTGGTTCGGGATTCTATCTTCTTCCTTTCACAATCGATTATACCTTAGACCGAATACTTCTTCTTCCCTTTTCTGTTCTTCTCTCTGTTCTCTCTGGATCCCTTCCCTTTTCACTAGTGTAGTGGTCGAATATTCTCCGGTAAGTCCCTGTGTGCCTCTACTTTTCGGCTTTTCGGCTTTTCTTCTTTTTTCTCTGATTGACAATTCTTTCCTTATTCTCTTGGTTATGGTGTTTTTTGGGTTTAAGTAATTTTCAAGGAGTGAAGGAGTTCTCGAATATTGTAGAATCGATCAAAACCTTTTCTCGTATTCTTGACCAGAGGTAATGTTCCTCATTGTGATTGATCCAAACTGAGGTATTTTGGCTTGGGTTTAGTATTGGCCGAATATTTTTTCCCCTGTTTTGGGGTTATGTTTTCTTTCGGCTGATATACATTGATTCAATCCATATGAACTAGGAAAACATGAATAATAGTTCGGTTGTCTTGCAGATAATCATCAGGGAGTCTATTATCAACTTTCGTCAATAATCTAAGCGGGCTAAGACCACGCTCAATTAAGCGAGGCGATAGTAAGTAGTCTTTTGAACAACTTTCGGTTAGGGTTTCTTTCAATTTGTGTGTTAGATACTTAACCGAAGCTTCTATTTTAATAGGTTGGAGTGCTCGTAGGCTAATTCGCTCGTTTTCGCAACCAGGTGCATAATCACACCGCTATTAGCATAGATCGGCAAAAGCCAAAAAACGTATGACTGTTGACGCTACACAAGCGTACGCTCGCTCGTGTGGTGAACCGAATGTACAAACGTGGGTGTTCGATCGTAGAGGCTACCATAAGCGATTTCATGGGCTTAGGCCGTTATGGGCCATGTTGGGTCGAAATGGGCTGAGTGGGCCCCACGGGCTCGTGGGCCCACATGAGTAAATCACATGAATGTATAGGAATTATTGGGTTAGGCTGTGTTGTTCACACGGCCAAGGCCAATTTTGGGCTCATTAAGCCACATGGGTCGTGTTATGGGCTTTGGGCCCATTTTTACTAATTATTTGTTAAGGTTGCATAGGTCGCCCAAAATGACTGTGCACCTACTGTTGGGCCGGTAAGTGTGTCTGGACCCTCATTTTTGGTAAATGACTGATATACCCTTATGTAATGTATGACTATTTGAGCATGCCTTTTATACTTTTTATACATTTATATTATGTTGCATTGCATGGGGTGGGATATATGATTTGGAGGAAGTGTACTGAAAGGCTATAAGCCTATTACTGGTAGCTTTGCTGCAAATACTATTATAGTACCGCAACCGGTGCCATTTGGAGTGTAGGGTTAGATAGGTCGATTTTACCCCCACATGGTGTGTAGAGTTGTTACGGAGATGGTGTGTAGAGGCCGGATTGGATAGGATTTTTTGATTTCATACTGTACTGATACTATAATGGGCTTAGGCCCCCGCTGATACTATTACTGAATGGGCTCAGGCCCAGACTGCTACTGTTACTGAAATGGGCTAAAAGCCCTAACTGAGACTGTAAGGGCTTAGGCCCAAAATGCGTTTACTCTGATTGATTGCTATTGTGGGATTACACACTGAGTTTCGTAAACTCACTCATCGGTTAATTGCACAGGTAATCCCCAGACATAGGCGGATCGTTCCAACAGAGGACTCAGCGGTGGCCACTCGCTTTACTTAACTTTTATTAACTTACATTTTGGTTTTATTTTGGGTTTTATTTATGTAATAAGGCCTCTTGGGTATTTATTTTAATTTGGTATTTTATTTTTATTTTTCATTGAATATATATATCTGCTAGCAGTAGGATAGTCGCATGATTTCAAAAGTCAAATGTTTCAAAAACACCATGAAATCACAACTAGATTTAAAAGCTTCCGCTAGTGAAAATCGTTTTACAAAATTAATAATGTTTTAATATAAGTAAACTTTAAACATACAATCACTGAACACAAACGACTTTTTATCGGCTTTTCAAATTATACAAAGAGGCTAGCTAAAGTTTGGTTTTATATTTTTAGGAAAACACTTCAATGTGATATCGCCAGATCCAGTCATGACGGCTTGGCTGGGTTTGGGGTGTTACAGAACTATTTTACAACCATCAAATAATCCAATACAAGATTTCGGCACAAGAAAATTTATCGATTTTCATAATCGGAAAAGGGATTTTGACACCCAAAAATTTTCATATGAAAGTAACATTCCTGACTCAGAATGGATAATTCAATGGATGCAAGAGGCAAAGCCTATTTATGAGGATTATGCACGGAGACACGGCCTGCGGATGCCACAGTTCCTATCTTTCAAATACAACTCATGACCAAACAACAAAAAAATTATTGATGAGGACCCAGAAAAGAGCAAGGCATCCAAACAGGACTCCTACTAAATTTGAACTATTTTTATTTTTATTTTTATTTTTTGGATTTGTAAAAATTTTAAACTTGGATGATCTTTATTAGTTAGATATTAATTTTAACTATTTTTTTAAAAAAAGTTTTTTTTGTCTTCTGTGTAGGAACTCTGTACTTTCAACGGTATAAATTTTTTAAGCTAAATTGAAAAGAAAGAGATAACTCGACAACTCTAGTGGCACTCATACAACTAGATGGTTAATCTTGTTCCTTACTTATTTTTGGGTGCACATTAGGGACAATCTTTCAAATAAAATGTAGGAGTGACATAACATTTTTAAAATTCTCAATTTATTTTTGTTCAGTTTTTATTAGTTAACTTTTTTTTCTTGTGTGCTTCGTTTATGCTCGAACTTCTAGAAATAAAAGTGATTGGTTAGGAGCATGTAAATAGGTTGTTTGTTTAAACTATAAGTTTAGTTTGAGAATAAACAATGTACCGAATGAGTTAAATGTGAATAGGAAAAATGAGTTAAATGTATCAAATGAGAAAGGTAGGCACGAGTAGGCATATACATTTGTTTGAATTATAGGTTGTTTAAATCCATATACTTAGTGATTAAATCCATGGTTATTGAAATGGTATAGTATAACAAGTATAAAATCATTGCAAGTATGTGCTTAAAATTAAAATTAACTGAGGGACCAAAAGCATTATGAAGGTTAAAAGCAAAGCGAGTGACATAAAAGGATAAAACGATTAAAAGCCAAGGGAATGAAGAGTGATCATAGTGAAATAAATCAAAATATGAGAAATTGCGATAAATGTCACTCATATTGGCACAAATACTTGTGAGTTTCTTATATTTGTAAATATTGTATTAGAGTTCAAAGCATGGTTAAAAGAAACTGAGTACGTAGAATTCAGACTATATGTATTCTTCAAACGTAAAAGTTACACGTGTGTGTAAATTTTGATGAGTCATATGTTTAACTTTCTTTGACTTCTTTCCTTTGTAACATATTGAACTAGCATGTTTGAATGTGAAAATTGTAAGTCGTTTAGACATTTATCTATAACTACCTATTTAATAAATCTTCCTATTACAAGCACTCCAATCCGATCTTGTTTGTCGAACACAATAGAGTACTCTAGTTATATTATGTTTTTCTTTCTTTGTCTTTTAATTTTATCTTGTTTGCCTAAGGACAAGCAATGACTTAAATGTGCGGGTAGTTGACCTACCACAAATTGTAGTTGCAGTTTAGGTACTCTTCGGTACTTAAAGAGCTTGTTTCTAGTTGATTAATATTTATTTATTGCATTTTTGGATTTTATTGCTTGGATTTAATTAATTGCAAAATAAGCATTTTTAGTCATAATTTTGATTTAGTTGAACTATAGAGACAATACGGGCCTTAAGGTAGTTTTAACGAGTTAATTGAGTGTTCATGACACCTATTTTTAGGCCCAAAAGCATCAGGAACGATAGCTGAGTCGCAAGACGAGCTTTCAGGGTCGCAACATAGCTGAATGAACTCTAGATTTGATACTTGAAGTTGTATGTCGCAACACAAGTCTGACAGAGGGTAAAATTTAATTAAGGGTGTTTTCGTCCACACAATACATGTTTAGCCTAATTAAGGCCTTGCAATTGACCTAAGTGGGCAACTAACTTTGCCTATAATTGTTAAATTGATGATAAGGTAAGGATATAACATTCCAAATTTTTTATTTAAAGTTGGTAAATTATTTCAAGGATGAGCCATTCACTTAGTGGTTAAGAGAAAATAAGGAGATAGTGAAATTTGCTTAAGAACCTGAGTTTGATTCCCTTCCCTTGTAAATTGTCAATTTTTGCTATTTTTGATCCCACTCCCCTATTTTTGTTCTGCCCAACCTAGTATAACCTAGGTATTTATGCCACTTTTTCATTAATTTTTGGTTCATTCATTACTCTTGCTGCCCCTTCCCTTCCAACTTCTTCATCTTTCTTTCAAAAATTTTCTTCTTTCTTTAATGATTTCAGCATAGTTGGGCCACCCCATTTGCTAAAGTTTTGCTATTGTTTTCTAGCCACCTTGCTGGTTGTTAAACCTCTTAAACTAGACCTTTTTCTACGCTAAAACTCATATATGTGCCTCCCATTTCGGCCTCCCTTTGTTTGTAGTGGTGTCGGTAAGTTATCTTTTCCTTCCCTTTTTCTTTCCCTTGTGCCACTCAAGTCAACCCTTTTTCTACGGTTACTTATGCTGTTGTCGCCAATTGGAACATCATTGTTTTAGACTACAGATTTTCTTTCAGTTGTCTCCCCTTACAATAGTAAGTCTCTTGATTTATCGTCTATTTAGGTCTAATCTAAATGTTCTTACTAAAAGAGTATCCAAGGCGTTCATCTAACAACCCAAATCTCATTAACGGGTACTGTAAAGTGTAGATCTAGACAAGATCTTACATTGTTTCGATTCGATTAGTAGTTGTTCCTTAAGTTGAATAATCTAAGGCGTAAACTTTAATTTTAGTTACTAATTTTTGAGTTTTATTTATGTTTTAGGTACAGTTTTGAACATCTCAGATCAACAGTGAATTCGAATTTCGTTCGCGCCCTCGTTTGCAACAAACCAGTGTAAGCTACTTAACGGAATGGATCTAAAAATTATATGGCGTAAAACTAATTTGGTCGAAGCCTTAGGGGACAAGGCTTGTTTAAATAGTAATTTAACGATTTTGAAGTTGTAATTTGGTTTTAGGTAAGTTTAAGGCATTAGTACGGATACACGGACTCTTACGGCTTAGTGTTGCGAAGAACGTAATAAGGTGTGGGTCCTAACCTTGTTTAATCGGTTGTTAAATTATTTTTATAAATTCAAAATTATTATAAAATGCTTTCTAGTTGGGCATGGTTGAATGACCTATTAGGCATATTAAAAGTTGCCGAACAAGGTATGTGACTTTAAAACTACTGATTGGATGGTTAAGCATTTACCGAGATTGTTGGTATGTTTCATTGTGATACTTGAGTGTTTGATTGGTTCCTAATGTTATGGATTGATGTATGATGATTATTACATGTTTTGAATTGATGTATATCGAGTTCATTAAATATGGGATGCAGGTGTAATGTTCGATGTACAATGCCATAGTCCAAACCGCGTACTAAAGCATGACTAGATTGTATCGTATGCTACAAACCAATGAAACTATTAAATTGATTGATTGATTGAGTGCAAATCTAAATTGAGCATGTACTAAAAGCATAATTATATGCTAAAAAAATTTTAAGTGAAAAGCATGTAAAGTGTGCACCGACACTTATTGTTGATATTCATGTTAAGGATTCCACTATACCATGACTGATATTGATAGCACAAATTGCTCACTGATGGTATGCCATATTACATTTGCTTAGGATGGGTTATTGTGGTTGACGGAGGAGTTCCGTAGAGTACGTACGGCAATTTAAGTCTGCATCATTGTTGTTAGTGCATTGCACCGGGAGTACCAAGGAGATTGGTGATTTGATTGCATTATTGGAAATTTTTATATGCAACCACGTTGTGTATTCACAACCTACTGACAATGTATTATCCTACAAATTATTATTGGTGGCTTATCCAAAAAATTATTGGCAGCTTATCTACATATTTATTGGCAGAATAATTGCACTACCGTACTAGTGGTATTATCCACATTGTGCTTTTGCTCGCATTGTTTGGTGTTTGACAGATGAATTCTAAAAAACTTATGGTGTGTAGCAGGTGCATGGGTAGGTAATCTCACTTGCATTGCATCATTTCCATGACTTATACATGCAATATTGAAATGTAATTGAGATGTGTCATGTACTGAATTGTAAAGAAATCGTTGATCATTTATACTATTCTTGACTCACATTGAGCTAGTCTTAACTTCTCAAGTAATGATCGAGACTAGGACCAGACCCGACATGTTAACATTTCATGGACTTCGAACTATTTCAACTTTAAATAATTTTTAATAAGTTTTATTCGATTTTTGGATTGTAAGGCTTAATTTTAGGCTGTGGTTTGTGGTTTTAGGATTTGGTTTTATGCATGCATTTATTCAACATATTGCATATATATGATAACCAGAAAATGTATGTTACTCAAACTAATTATAACCTGACATAATTAGCATTTTTCATTGCATTAAAAGGTAACGTGATTTTACGAAACAAAGCAATAAACAACAAGTTTCCTTAAACATTACTATCAATAATAAAAATGAGTCTTAAAATTAGACGACTAAATAAATGTATGTTTTCTAAACTAACTAAAAAGCAACCACGAGTTTTTTTTCCAACGAGAGTTGGATTAGGTTTTTTTATGGTTCGTAATGTTACTTTGTCCGTTAGATGACTAATGTAATCTTCACGATCTAGCCATAACATTTAGGCTTGTTTAGAGAGGTTACATTTAGTTGAATCAGAGCCTAGGTTCAAAACCTTGGGCTAAGTATTGTCTTTTTAAATAAGTCTGCATGCACACATTGAAAAAAAGGGGGGCATTTTGGGAAAAACAAACCACAGTAATTTTGAAAAAAAACTTACAAAGGAAATGACAGAGTCCAAAGTTCCAATGTTAATGGCCATAGAAACAACACTGAAAAATCTAGAGAAACACTAAGGAATATTGCATAAAATTCTAAGTAAAAGAATTGAAACTGAACATGAGAAGAACTTTAACCTCTAAGAAAACTAAAAACACTCTTTAATCTTGAATTGTGGATTTCATAAGACTTCATAATGAACACATATGGTATTGTTGGATTTCATAAAATTCTGAGTCGTTTGTATCTCAAAAGCCTGCACTGAATACTAAACCCAATGAGACTGTGAATCACCCACTACTAAGGGTAGAAATATGGATAATCAAGATTTTCATAATGGATACAATGGGGATGATACAGTGTCCTAAGCTATGTTGAGGGTATTACAGAAGTTTGTTGGGGCGCAATCTAGAAATCAAATCGTGGGTCTATTACTAAAGGCTCCATCCGAATGGGGAAGAGTTATTTAAGGGTATTGTTGGAATAGTTAAGCATATTCTGGAGAATATGGACTGCACTCTGGAGTAGAAACTTAAGGGTGTCATGTCCTTCCTAAGGGATGAGGCTTACAAATGGTGGTAGATAGTGGTTAGAGGTACGCTGCTTGAGCGTATCACTTGGATGTATTTTTAGGATGCCTTCCAAAAAAAGTATGTGGGCATCCGATATGTTGGGGCTCGACGATTGGAGTTTATAGAATTGAAGTAGGGTGACCTGACAATTTCATAGTATAAGGTCGAGTTTTAAAGACTGAGTCACTATGCACCTGGCATGGTGGCGATGGAGTAGGATAAGAGTTTGCGTTTCAAGGAGGGGCTGAGGGATGACCTTAAAGATCGAGTAGCTCCCACATCAAGAGCGAGTATTTAAAGCTGGGGTTGAGAAAACCAAGATTGTTGAAGAGATTAAGTGCGTGGAGTGCGAAAAAAAAGATAAATAAAATTTTCAACTTAATAGGGAGGTTAGCTCTGTAGGCTCAAATTTACGTTCTATTAAGCAAGCCAAAGAGGTTGGGCCACAGCAAAATACTGTAACAATAGGCCCTAGAGATGGTTGGGTTGAGATATGTCAATACTATGAGAGTAGCCATCTAGGTGAATGCTGGAAAAAGCTAGGAGTCTATTTGGGTTGTGGTTTGATAGAATATAGAGTTAAGGATTTTCCCCATTGGCTTGTTTAGATGCACGCTACAATTCAGAATCAGGGTTTAGTCAAAGGTCATAATCAGATATGTAATTAGGTTGCTTAGAGAGGCCGTAACTAGAATCGAAATGGTCGTAATTTGGGATAGAGAGCATCGGGTCAAGGTGCAAATCAGGCTGAGGCTAGGTAGCCTGCATTGGTATATGCGGCTAAACACTGAGAGGACAAAGATGCAGCTGATGTCATTGCAGGTACCTTTATTATTGATTCAGTGTCTTACTTTGGATTGAAATTGATATATATTGCATGTAATGTGGCTGTAAAACTGGGGATTGGGGTAGAGAAAACTGATAGTACTATTACTATAGTCAACCCTCTAGGACAATTTGTACAAGTATACAAAATTTATAACATATGTCCTTTGGAAATTCAAGAGGAATTTTTTCCTGCCGACTTAATAGAGCTACCTTTCGGTGACTTCAATCTAATCTTTGGTTGTGTTTTGAAGAGAGTGATGTTCAAAATAGGGTCTAAAAAGGAAATTGTTATGGTTAGCGAGCACCAGAACTATCTACCCAATGTGATCTCTGTTCTGGTAGGGGAGAAAATGGTTCGAAAAGGTTATGAGGCATTTTTGGCCTAAGTTTGAGATGTGAGTACAGTTGATCCTTTCATGGACAGTATCCGAACAGTAAGAGAATTCTTCAATGTCTTTCCCGAGGAATTGTAAAGATTACCTCTGAATTAGGAAGTGGAATTTGGTATTGAGTTGTTGCCCGGTACAATATCGGTGTCTAGTGCTCCTTATCGCATGGCAACTAAAGAGTTGAAAAGGTTAAAAGTTCAACTTTAGGAACTCTTAGATCGAGGTTTCATAAGACCCAATGTTTTACCTTGGGGCGCACCGATATTGTTTGTTTAGAAGAAAAATGGCACACTTAAGCTATGTATCGATTACAGACAACTAAAAATGCTGACCTTAAAGAATAAGTATCCTCTTCCAATGATCAAAGATCTATTTGACCAGTTCAAGGTTACAATTGTCTTCTCTAAGATTCATTTGAGATCTGGGTATGACCAACTTAAGGTGAAAGAATCTGATGTACCCAAGATTGTATTTAAGACTGGTTATCATTATTCGAGTTCCCAGTTATGCCATTTGGATTTAATATCTCATTTATGGATCTCATGAACTGTGTCTTCCAGCCTTCCTTTGACCAATTCATAGTTGTGTTTATTGATGATATATTAGTATATTCTAAGTCGAGCTCTGAGCATAATGAGCATTTGAAGGTAGTTCTGCAGATTCTTCGTGAGAAGAATCTTTTTGCTAAGCTTAGCAAGTGTGAGTTTTGGTTGAAGGAGGTTATGTTTTTGGGTCATGTGGTATATGCTAAAGGTATCTGTGTGGATCCGAAAAAGGTTGAAGCTACCTTGGATTGGAGGAAACCAAAAAAATGCATTTGAGATTCAAAGTTTCCTTGGTTTGACAGGATATTATCAGAGATTTAATTTAGGGTTTTTCCTTGATAGTAGCCTCTTGACTAAGTTGTCAAAGAAGAACACTCCTTTTAAGTTGTCAGATTAACAGCAGGCTAGTTTCAAAAGCTTAAAATTCGTATTGACTAAGGCTCACGTTTTGATTCAGCCAAAATCTAGTAAAGACTACGTGGTATACAGTGATGCTTTACATGTTGCGCTTGGGTGTGTTCTGATGCAGGACGAAAAAGTGGTAGCTTATGCCTCAAGACAACATAGGCCACATGAGTACAATTATTCAACTCATGAATTTGAGTTAGTGGTTTTCATTTTTGCTCTTAAAATATAGAGACATTATTTGTACGGTGAGAAATGTATTATCTACACGAATACAAGAGTTTCAAATATCTCCTCACCTAGAAAGAGCTTAATTTGAGGTAGAACAAATAGATTGAGCTGCTAAAGGATTATGATTGCACGATTGAGTATCATCTTGGGAAGGCTAATGTAGTGGTTGATGCCTTGAGCAGAAAAGTAATGTTTAAGTTAAAGGATATGTTTGCCTGCTTAAGTCTGTTTGATGATAAGGTATTCTGGCTAAGCTACAAGTAAAGCCTATTTAGGTTCAGGAAATGAAAGATAAACAGTGACTAGATGATTCTTTAGTACCTCGATTTAAGCAAGTTAAGCACAATTCAACGAAAGACTTTAAGATTAGTCTTGATGGTATCTTATGTTACAGAGGCAGATATTGTGTACCGAATTATCAAAGTTTGTGACAATCTATACTACAGGAAGTGCATAGCAGCCCTTATGTTAAGCATTCTGGTGATAATAAGATGTATTGTGACTTAAGAGATCCGTATTGGTGGTCGAGTCTTAAGCGTGAGGTAACAGACTATGTGTCAAAGTGTTTGACTTGCCAACAGGATAAAGATGAGCATCAATTTCCTTCTAGCTTATTGCAGCTTACCCAAATTCCACAGTGAACATGGGAGAGAGTAACCATGGATTTTGTAAATAGGTTACCTTGAACATCCACTAAAAAAGATTCGATTTGGTTCATTATGGATAGATTGACAAAGTCTGCCCATTTCATTCCAATCCGCACTGATTATTGTCTTCAGAAGCTGGCTAAGCTCTAAACTTTTACATAGTGAGACTGCATTGAGTACCAGTGTCAATTATTTCAAATTGGGATCCCTATTTTACAACTTGGTTCTGGAAAAAGTTGCATGAGGCTTTGAGTACACGTTTAGATTTTAGTACGATTTCCCATTTGCAGTCAAATGGTCAGTCGAGAGGCTTATTCAGATTTTAGAGGATATGTTGAGAAGTTGTGTGACTAATTTTCGAGGCAGTTAGGAGGAGCACCTATCATTTGCTGAGTTCGCTTATAATAATAGCTTCTAATCTAGTATTCTTATGGCACCTTACAAAGCTATTTATGGTCGTAATTACGTTTACCCTTATGTTAGACTAAATTGGGTGAGAGGAAGATCTTAGGTCCAAATTTGATTCTTGAGGCTGAGGATAAGATTTAGTTAATTTGAGACAGATTAAAAGCGGCTTCAGATGGATAGAAGTCCTATGTTGACTTAAAGCAAAAAACATCAAGTTCAGTGTGGGGGATTAGGTCTTTCTTAAAATTTCTGTGGAAAAAAGTTTTGAGGTTTCGTCGGAAGGATAAGTTAAGGTCTAGGTTCATTTAGCCCTATCATATTCTTAGTAGGATTGGTCTAGTGGCAAACTAGCTTAAGTTGACTCTAGAGTTGGATCACATTCATGATGTTTTCCATGTATTGATGTTGAAACGATATCGATCCAACCCTTCTCACATTGTTCTAATTGAGGAGATTAAAGTTAGATCGAATCTATTTTTTGAGGAAAAGTCTATTTAGGTTTTAGATCATGAGATTAAGGTTCTGGAGAGGAAATAGATTCCATTGGTTAAGGTGCTTTGGAGGACTCATAACACTAAAAAGGCTACCTGGGAGCCAGAGGACTCGATTCGTCTCTAATATCCTTATCTCTTCGAAACAAGTAAATTTCGATGTCAAAATTTCTTTTAAAGGGGAGAGTTGTAACATCCCTCAATTTTTTTGTTTAAAGTTGATAAATTATTTTAAGGGTGAGCCATTGGCTTAGTGGTTAAGAGAAAATAAGAAGACAGTGTAATTTTCTTAAAAGCCTGAGTTCAATTCTCTCCCCTTGCAAATTGCCAATTTTAGCTATTTTTTTCTCCCACTCCCTAAATTTCGTTCTGCCCATCCTAGTAAATCCTAAGTATTATACCACTTTTTCATTGATTTTTTAGTTTTTTCCTCAATTCATCTATTACTCTTGTCGCCCCATTGATCGCGTGATTTCGTGATAGGTTTTAAAGATTTATAATTACTCGTTCTTGAACTAACTATTATTGAGATGTAGGCAATTGTACCTATCGAGCAGTAGTATAGTTTTAGCCAGACCAGATTGTCGAACCCAAAGGAACTAAAAGTACTAGTAATGACTGTTTTTTTATTATCTAGCCTAAGAGTAAAGAGGTTTTTGTTTTAACTAAATAATTATCTAAACTAAGAACTCACAGAGAAAAGAATTAGGGAATTGCTTTTGGGGAAAATCGATTGACTTAAGACAATACCTAAGGAAAAATCCACCTAGACCTTACTTGTTATTCTGGCTCCGAATCAGATGATTTATTCATTCAACTTGTTCCGTAAAGATCCCTAAGTTATGTTATTATACCTATTCAAGACTAATAATGTCTAATCCCTAGATTGAATAACCGAGACTTTTCTCTAATTAACACTTAGGGTTGCATTACCTCGATCTATGGATCCCCTTATTAGGTTTCACCCTAATCCGGCAAAATCTCGTCACCCTATGTCTATGCGCGCAATAAACTCCACTTAATTATGAAAAATGTACTCTTAGACAGGGTCTATTCCTCATCTGAATAAGAGCTTGTCTTAATTAGTATCATGGGATATCAAAACAAGAATTAAGAACACATAATTAAGAACAAGTTAAATATTTATCATACGATTCAGAAAATAATAACAAGATTCGTCTTAGGTTTCATTCCCCTTAGGTATTTAGGGGTTTTAGTTCATAATTAAATAAGAAAACATCTCAGAAGAATAAAGAATACAAAACATAAAGAAAACCCAAAACTCCTTAAAGGAAATTGAGGAGAGATCTTCAGTCTTGATGATGAATCTGGCTTCTAAGATGGATCAATCGGCTTCCTTGGAGTAATTCCTTACCCCCTATTCTCCGTCTCACTTTTCTTCCTTCTTTAGGTGTATTTATAGGCTTTGGAATGCCTAAAAGCCCTCAAAATTAGCCTTTTCCGAATTGGACTCAACTTGGGCTCGGCAGGGACACACCCATGTGTGATTAATTCTGGCCGTGCTCAAGCTTGCCAAATTGACACGGCCATGTGGTCTACCCGTGTGAGGAGGTCCAGGCCGTGTTGATTTCGTACTTTGGCCCATTTTCTCTGTTTTTGGCCCGTTTCTCTTTCCTTTTGCTCTCTTATGCTCTCCTAAGTATAAAACATGAAATTAAAGCATTAGAAGATCGAATTTACCAATTCTAATGGGAAATCATCCATAAAATGCATTAAACATGGGGTAAAAATATGTATAATTTACGGTTTATCACCCATCCATCTTCCTCCTCTTTCTTTCAAAACTTTTCTTCTTTCTTTAATGATTTCAGCATAGTTGTCCCGCCCCCTTAGCTAAAGTTTTGCTATTTTCTTCCAGCCACCTTGTTGGTCATTTAACCTCTTAAACCATACCCTTTTTTACCTTAAAACTCATCTATTTTCCTCTCCTTTCAGCCTCTATTTATTGTCCATGGTCACCCCCTCTCCTCTGCTTATAGTGGTGCCAATAAGTTATCTTTTTTTTCTCTTTTGCTCTTCTTTGTGTGTCAATTTTTGGCTACTATTTTTACAGCCAATTAACCTTTTCTCCAACTCTAACAATTATTCCTTTTTCTAATCGAAGCTCTGTCCTTGTGCCGCTTAAGTCAGCCCCTTTTTCTACTGCCACTTGTGGTGTTGCTGCCCCTTGGAACACCGTTGATTTGGATTGTCGATTTTCTTTCAATTTTCACCCCTTACAATAATAAGTTTCTTGATTTATCCTCTAATTAGATCTGATCTAAATGTTCTTAACTGATATAGTATCCAAAGCGTCTATTCGACAACTCAGATATGGTTAACAGGTAGTGTAAAGTGCATATCTATGCGAGATCTTGCATTGTTTCAATTTATTAGTAGTTGTTGCTTAGGTCAAATAGTATAAGCCCTTAACTTGAATTTTAGTTACAATTTTTTATTGTTACTTATGTTTTAGGTTCTAGTTTGAACATCCCAGACCAGAAGTGAATTCGGTTTTTGTTCGCACCCTCTTTCACATAAAATCAGTGTAAGTTACTTAACCAGAGTGGACCTAAAAATTATATGGTGTAACAATGATTTAGCTGAACCCTTAGGGGTGTTTCAAGGTCGGTTTTAACAATAATTTGACGAGTTAGATGTTATAATTTGGTTTTGGGTACATTTAAGGCATTAGTGCGAAAACGCAGACTCTTACAGCTTACTGTTGCAAAGTGCGTAACAATGTGTGGATCCTAACATTGTTTAATCGATTGTTAAATTATTTTTATAAGTTGAAAGTTATTATAAAATTTTTTCTGGTTGGGCATGGTTGAATGACCTACTAGGCGTATTAAAAGCTAGCGAACATTGTATGTGACTTTAAAACTACTAACTAGATGGTTAAGCCTTTATCGGGATTGTCGGTATGTGTGATTGTGATACTTGAGTGTCTGGTTGGTTTCCAATGTTCTGGATTGATTTATGTTGATTGTGACATGTTTTGAATTAATTGTATCGAGTTCATTGAATATGGGATGCAGGCGTAATGTTTGACGTATAATGCCATTGTTCAAATTGCATATTAAAGCATGACTAGATTGTATTGTATTTTACATACCCATGAAACTATTAAATTGATTGTCTAATTGAGTGAAAATCTAAATCGAGCATGTATTAAAAGCATAATTATATGGTAAAAAATTTTGTTAAGTGAAAAGCATGTAAAGTGTGCACTGACACTAATTATTGATATGCCCGTTACGCAAACCATTGTACCATGACTGATATTGATAGCATGAATTGATTACTGATTGTATGTCATATTACATTTGCATGGAGTGGGTTATGTGGTTGACGAAGAAGTTCCATGGACTACCTACGGCAATTTATGTCTGCATCATTGTTGTTAGTGCACTGCACCGGGAGTACTGAAGAGATTTTTAATTTGATCGAATTATTGGTAATTTTTATCTACAACCACGTTGTGTATTCACAACCTACTGGCAGCTATTATCCTGCAAATTATTGGTGACTTGTCCACAAAATTACTGGTAGCTTGTCTGCATATTTATTGGTAGTATAACTGTACTACCATACCGATGGTATTATCCACATTGACCTTTGATTCGCATTGTTTGGTGTTTGGCAGACGAGTTCTAGGGAACTCGTGGTATGTAGCTGATGGATTTTTAAGAAATCTCCTTTTTATTATATCATTTCCGTGACTTATACATACGATAATGAAATGTTATTGAGATGTGTCATATACTGAATTGTAATAAAATCTTTGATCGTTTATACTTCTAATGACCCACACTGAGCTATTATATGCTCAACCCCTAGTCTTAACTTCTCACGAAATGATCAAGACTAAGACAGGACCTGGCATGCAAACGTTCCATGGAATTTGACTATTTCAACTTTAAATAATTTTTAATAAGTTTTATTTGGTTTTTGAACTATAAGTTTTAATTTTGTAATGTGGTTTGTGGCTTTTGGATTTGGGTTATGCATGCATTTATTCATCACATTAAAAATATATGATAACTAGAAAATGCATGTTACTTGACCTAATTAAAACCTGACATAATTAGTATTTTCCGTTGCATTAAAAGGTAACAAGATTTTACGAAACAAAGAGACAGACAACGAGTTTCCTAAAATGTCACTATCAATAATAAAATAATTCTTAAGATTACACGGCTAAATAAATGTATGTTTTCTAAACTAACTCAAGAGCAATCGTAGGTTTCCTTTCCAACAAGAGTAGGATTAGGTTCTATTTATGGTTCGTAACGTTCTTTAATCCTTTCAGTGACTAATGTAATCTTCACAATCTGGTCATAATGTCTAGGCCAGGTTAGGGAGGTTACAAATGACTTTTTTTTTAGGTTTCAGTTAGTAGATTTAATTTTAATTAGGTTTCTATTTTCTTTCCAAATAGTTATTTTCTTGTTCTTCAACTTGGATTCAATTTTAATCCAAGACTTTTTTTTAAGAATTTTATATTTTTCTTTCACTTCTTGCTTGTCGACATCAGTATCTCCATAGTTGTTTAAAGATTTTACAGATCCAAGCGCATCCAACTTACCAAACGGGTCAATTTCTATTTCCTATTTTTTTGTTTAATTTTTGTGTTCTTGCATGATTAAATTAATTATTAGGAGAATGACATCTAGATCCATGAGTGGCTAAGTCCTTTAGGACGATTAACGAGTAGATGTGAAAGTAATTAAAGAAAGAATGAGGGTTTCCCATGAGAATTAGTTAGTATAAATTATGTGTGCTTAAACCCTAGGATTGATGACCCTAAGAAGTCATTTAGGTAAAATGAGATCGAGATATAAATTTGTCAAGTAAATCGTAATTTATCCCAGTTTAGAAAAAAAAGTCGAGTGATAAGTAAGTATTTATTGATTAATTAATCAGTTAGAGGCTGATAGGTAATAATTCATTAGTTATTAGCTAATTCACTAAAACCCGAGTTCTAAAGTTAATTACAATTACTAAAGCGAGTTAATCTTTTGCCTATCAATCGAAATTTCCTAGTTGATTAAGTTTGTTCTAGTAATTTTATTTCAATTCATAACATTAATTCTCTTTATCATTTATCATAATATCATTTTTTTGGTGAATATTGTTTAGACCTATTACTGTAGAAGATATTTTTAGACTTAATCCATCCTACCTTGGGTACGATCCTCGAAGTACTTCCACTATCCCGTCGTACAATACTATATTACAATTTGACCCGTATACTTGCGGAAACCATTGTTTTAATTCCATATCTTTTGTTGTGGTATTTCCAGTCCAAACGTTCGCATGTTTGGTGGCTGTTAGTCCTGCCTACAAAATGATGTTTCAAATGTTATATTCACCAAAATCATGGCCTGTGAGAATCCTAAACAAACTTGGGATAAGCTAAAGGAGGAATTTCAAGGCTCACAGAAGACTAGGCAATAGCAACTCATCAATCTCAGGAGAGATTTTGAAAAGGTTGAGACAGTCAAGCAAAAATCAAAAAGAATCATGGCAGTGGTCAACATGTTGGAAAAAATCTAGTTTGAAAACAATTTTCCTGCACAATGGAAAATGAAAATTTTAAAAACTGACCTAGTTTGTGGTATTTATAGCAATAAACCCTAAACCAAAATCATACATGTGTTTCAGATAGATGGATCCTTTTCATTCTTGACTTTCAATGAAACAATCTTCTTCGCTATTCTCGTATCACAATTTACTTCGAGTGTGGGCTTGAGCCAATTGAATCAAAACACAAAACTATAATTTTTTTTCTTTTTTGTGGAAAGAAAATCATTTCTTCTCAAATAGAAACCAGTAGAATTGTTATTCTAGAAAAATATATTTAATAGTTGAGAATAAAGCCTCTTTATTTTTCGATAGAGTAATAATATCTTAAAGTTGTGTAAATAGCTCTACCAGTGTCATCTATTTATAGGAAGAGAAAGTAGAACCCTTGTTGAATTGTAGAAGTTTATTTCGACTCGAAAAACATCTTCCTACTTAAAAGTATTAGTAGGGTGGACGACATCCCCTAGTTTTCCTACTAGGGTTGCTGCCCCTTTATAATCCATGAGGGGATTTTGGGTCTCTCTCACATCGGGTCCAATTACGAGTACTTCCTGAACATTTCGACCCAGTACTTTGTAATCTGATCCGACTCAATTCTATTTTTCTATTTCCCAAAATAAACTTCAATATTTATATTCAATTAAATAATTTTCTAATCTCAATTTTACCTCTGTTAAATTATGACGATTTTAACCTTGGTAAAATTTTCTAGAAAATATATTTAATATTTCACCATTCAACTTGTTCACTCAGACCGTATGGTTTATTTCCATTTTTCGGCTTTAAAATAGCTCAAAATATATAAATTCATTATTACGGTCATTTCTAAGTAATCCATGTTATTTTGCAAATGAATCATTTCTCATTTTCATTTTCATTTCAATTTCTATTTCCATTTTGAGAAAACCGCATTCATTTGCAAATGATTTCAATTTTTCCATTTCTAAGAAAACCATAATCATTTCTGAATATTTTTCATTACTCTATTTTTATTCATTATGTTCAATTTGATTCAAACACAATATTCATTTCTGGTTTCAATGAGCTAGCGAAGAGATTGATTGGACGTAACTAAGGATCAAATGGTTTATAATTAAGTTTTAGCTTTTCACCTATTAATTATAAGCTCATTCAGTCACGAAATCATTCCACTATAGAATTGTGACTGAGCTCTCCCTAACGGCATACCATTACAAAAGCAACTCGATTAGTGCTCATCCAATGACCTAGTCATAAGTTTGTTACCCTCATAGGGTATCCTTAATCTCTTTGGGATAATATTCGTTCTCTCAATATGATCCTATTTTATCTCATCATAATCATTACGTCTTCCTTTATAAAAATTCAATTACTTTCAAATAGTAATCAAGTCATTCATCACAAAGACGAACGACTCGTGACCACGTTTACTTTTCATCAACCATGTAATGCCAATGGAAAGATATCATTTGCCCATTTCTCGGACTATGAATTCCACTATTGTGAATGACACTACATATTGAATAAGTCCTACACCTAACTCACCAGCTTTTGATTCATCACCTATTCGAACTCAAGCTTTTACTTACATTAAAGTGTACGATCCACGCATACATAGCATGTCATCCACTCAGGATTTAAGTATGCCACACTATGAACGTCACTAGTGAATAAATCCAGAAATAGATTTAGGATCTATTCTTCTTGGATCTAGTTTGATGTATTGTCAGTCCACTCCAGTCAGTCATATTTATGCCTCTATCTTTTGGGTGACATTCGTTCCAATGCCCAAGACAAAGCGTCTCCCCAGTTGAACTTGATAGATGACATATTAGTCTTTCAATTGGTTTTCTTATTTTCAATTAGACTAAGGACATATTTAGGTTCGTCTACTAATGCAAGTTGTCTTTCCGTATCATGATTCGACCACATGATATCATTTTTTATTAGTTTAAACGTTAGACAACCAATGGGCAACATTGGTTCCACTTTGATTTGCGTGCAAAAACCATATGAGGACATTATATAAAGTATTATTGTAATTCATGAATAAGTTTATTAACCAATACATTCAAAAAATTTACAAGTGTAAATTGACAAAAAATACTACACTTAAGGCACCAGATCCAACACAACAACATCAAGCTACTCGAAAATCAGTGTAGTGACAACAAAGTTGTTAAGAAGGTTATTATAACACTTCTTGAAAGGTATGAGTCAAAAATATCCTCTCTGAAAGACTCAAGAGACCTATCAATAATCTCCCGATCTGAACTAATAAATGCTCTATATGCTTAAGAGTAAAGAAGAGCATTTAGACATGAGGACCATTTAGAAGGAGCCTTTCAGGCTAGAAACAAGAAAGGCTCGAGCTCCTCAAGCTACAAGGGAAAGAAAGGCTAGAGAAAGAAGAAAAAAAGGCCAATGAGAGATGGTGGGAAGAAGAATATCCACCATGCTCTCACTACAAGAAGACCATTCACTTGACCATATGGAGATGGTGTGCAAAAACAAAGGACAACCATAGTAGCAACAGTAGCAACAACACAATGCTCAGGCTCAAGCAGCTGATGAGAACCAAGCTCAAGAGGAGAAAGTGTTCACTACCTCTTGTTTTTCTTCAAGAAAAAAAGTCAACAAGATCTGGTTGATTGATAGTGGCTACACCAACCACATGACACCTAATGAAAGAATCTTCAAGTAGATTGACAGAAGTTGCAATTCAATGGTCCAGAATGGAAATGGCCAGTTTATTCAAGCTAATGGCAAAAGTGATATGCTAATCAGCACTCCATCAAGTACTAAGGTTATCTCCAATGTTTGTTTAGTGTCTAATTTTGATTAGAACCTCTTTAGCATTGCTCAGTTAGTTTAGAAGAACTATACTATGGTTTTTAAAGATTTTGGCTATGAAATAACTAACTCACTAGGATAGGAAGTAGTGTCAGTAGCTATGAACAACAAAAGCTTTATCCTAGATTAGAATTTAGTGGCCACAAGTGCCTACACCATTTTTGTGGATGAATCTTATCTTTAGCATAAAAGACTGGGACATGTGAACTATAGGTCTCTCAGTTAGCTTTGTAGATCAAGTTTAGTAGAAAACATGGTCAGAATAGAGAATCATAGTGGCATTTGTAAAGCTTGTCAGCTTGGAAAGTAAGCCAGGCTTCATTTTCCTGTCAATAAAGCCTAAGAGGCAAGTGGGAAGCTACATTTGGTCCACACAAATGTATGTGGACCCATGAAGACTCCTTCTCTAAATGGTAGCAAGTATTTTATCCTATCTATTGATGACTCCACAAGGTATTGTTGAGTTTATTTTTTGAAACAAAAGTCTAAAGTAGCTAAAGTTTTTTGGAAGTTCAAAACATTAGTTAAAAATTAGGCTAATTGTAAACTAAAGATGCTCAAGTCTGATAATAGAACCGAGTACACTGCAAATAAGTTTGAGAAGTACTATAAAGAAGCAAGAATCGTCCACCAGCTCACTAACATCTACACTCCACTGAGAAATAAAGTGTGTAAAAGAAAAAATATGACTGTAATGGACATGGCTAGGTACTTATTGTTTGAAAACAAGCTGCCAAACAAATTTTGGGCAAAAGCAGTAAATACCTCAGTGTATTTGCTGAATAGATTGCCAATCAAAGCTGTGAAAAGAAGACCAAATTTAAAGCTTGGTTTTGGACACAAACTTTCTGCTTAACACTTGAAAGTATTTGGTTGTAGCTGATTTATTCATGTACCATATGTGAAGAAACGTAAACTAGAAAGAAGATCACAGTTAGATATCTTTGTTGGATATAATAGCAACAAAAAGGGTTACAAGATTTTTGATCCATTTGCAAGCAAAGTCATTGTGAGTAGAGATGTGAAGTTTGATGAAAGCATAACATAGAGATGGGATGTAACTGAAAAGGAAATGCACAAGCAAAGTGAGCTTGAATTAGACCTGCAATTTAAAGAAGTTGAAGCACAAGCTAAAGAAGGGTTTAATCACTTTCTAGTTAGAGATATCAAGCCTATTACTGAATTTTATCAAATATGTAACTTAACAATACTAGAGCTAGTTAGATTTGAAGAGGTAGCACAAGAAATTGATTGGAGGAAAGCCATGAAGGATGAAATTAGCATGATCAACAAGAATCAAACATGAGAACTTGTCAACAAACCAGTTCACAAGAAGGTCATTGGGGTCAAATGGGTATTCAAAAATAAAATAAATCACGATGGTTCAGTCAACAGATTCAAGGCTAGGCTAGTTGCAAAGGAATTTAGTCAGTAGTATGGTGTAGACTATGGTGAAACCTTTGCACTTGTGGCAAGGTTAGACACAATTAAATTGTTATTAACTCTTGCAGCTCAAAAAGGATGGAAGATACATCAATTGGATGTAAATTTAACCTTCTTGAATGACTTTTTAAATGAGGAAATTTATGTTGATCAGCCTCAAGGCTTTGTTTCATATAGAAGTGAGACTAAGGTTTACAAATTGAACAAGGCCTTATATGGCCTAAAATAGGTTCAAAGAGCCTAATATGAGAAGATCGACAGTCATTTGACAAGTTTGGGATTTGGAAGAAGCACATGTGAGCCAACACTGTATGTGAAGAAAGATGAGAAAGAAACATTGTTGATAGTGTCACTTTATGTTAATGACTTAAAGGAGATGACTTACTTCCTTGGTATGGAAGTATTTTAGACTTATCAGGAAATTTTCATAAACCAATATGCTTCTGCCCTGAAGATTTTGAGCAGACATTGCATGGAAAGCTACAAGCCAATGAGCACTCTCATTCCTCAAAGAGAGAAGCTCACCAATAAGGCAGATCTTGAAAAGGTGAATGAAATAAGCTACAAGAGTCTAGTTTGATGCTTACTTTACTTAACAACATCTAGACCAGATATCATGTATGTTGTAAGTTCATTTTCAAGGTTCATGTACTACAGCAATGTAGCACATTACAAAGTTGCTAAGAGAGTTCCAAGGTATGTGAAAGGGACACTAAGCTTTGGGATCAAATTTATGAGAACTAATAAGGTGAACCTGCTTGGTTACAAAAACAGTAACTGGGCAAGGCCAGTTAAAGATATGAAGAGCACCTTTGGTTATTTTTTCACCTTAGACTCAAGTGTTTTCTGTTGGAGCTTAAAGAAGCAACAATCTATAGCTCAATCAACAACTGAAGAAGAGTATGTTGTAGTTTTTGTAGCTATTAACCAGGCCATTTGGCTAAGAAAACTCTTGATTTATTTGAACTTAAACCAAAAGGAAGAAACATAGATCAAATTTGATAATCAATCTAATGTTGTAATTGTAAAGAATCTAATGTTTCATGGTAAAAAAAACACTTCAAGATCAAATATCATTTTTTGAAATAAATGCAACAAGCAAATGAGGTAAAACTAGTTCATTAAAATTAGAAATATCAGCTAGCAACATTCTAACAAAGCCTCTTGGGACTACCAAGTTCGAGAATTTAAGGAATGATATTGGCGTTTGCAGCATGGAGGCCAAGGAGGAGTGTTACAAGTTGGCCAACCATTTAGCAACTCGAACACATGATGAACTACGAGTTGACTCCGCAAAGTGGCAAGGTACGAGCTGCAGCTAAAGTTTTAGTGCATGAAGATTCGGTCGAGTTGCATGGCAATCTTGCTTAGTTCTTTTGTAATTGATCTTGTTAAGTTTTTTTTAAGGTTTAATTGGTTTATATGTAGATGTTTATGTGATATCCCGAATTAGGGCCTAAACGGAATAGTGGTTTCGAAACCATAATTCTGAAGTAGAAAAATTTATTCCAATTAATTTTTATAATTTATTGAGTGATTAGATGCATGTGTTAGAATATCGATAGAAAATTTCATGAATTGCATGTCTAATTTGCCTATTAGGACTTAATTGCAAAAGTTGATAAATATGAGTTTTAGATGTTAAAGGATTTAATTGAATAGCATAATTGAAGTAGAGGTCCTTAAATGGTAATTATACCATTAGGTTTTCATGGACAAAAGTGGACATACATAGGTAGAAATAACCAAAGTTTTTAATGAAGGGTATTTTAGTCATTTGGTAATTAAAAGATTAAAAAAAGGAAAAGATGGCAAAATATGTCCATCTTCTTTATTAGGACGAATTCAAGGGTTCTCCATACCTAGGGTTTGTTTCAAGCTTCCAAGCTCCATAGTAAGTGATTCCAAGCCCCATTTTTAATGTTCTTTACGTTTTTAGAGTCCCGGTAACTTAATTTAGCTTATTCTAGCAATAATTTAACCTAGGGTTTATATTTGGAAAAATACCCATAGGTGAAATGTGTTTATTTTGACGTTTTATGGTAGAATCTGAAGCTTCAAATTGTGTTAACCAACTTTTGCTAAACGATTTTACGTGAAAACGAGTAAAATAACATAATCGGTAAAAATACCTAATGTTTATAACTACATGTTAGAGTGAGAATTTGATGTTTCTATAGAAAGGAAAAATTATCAGCATGTCATAAACCATAATAATTTTGGAAAAAATTTTAATTTTTTAGCTTTGGGGAAAAAGTGTAAATATGCAAAAGTTTAGGGGCAAAATCATAATTTTTCCAAAGTTAGAGTTAAGGAATATTTTGATAAATGTGAGTATTAAATCAGCTAAATGTGTTATTTTAGACCAAGAAAGACGTGGAATCGACCTTGATCAGGGAAAGGAAAAGATTGTGGACTAAATTGCAAAATTTCTTTATTTTGTACCGAGGTAAATTCAGGTGTAAATGTAGTAACATAATTGTCATTTTAAGTAATTTAATGTTATTTATATGATATGATGATTAATATCATGAAATATTATGCTTTGTGATTATTATTGAGTAATATGCAAATTATGTGTGCTACTTGTTAAATATGAATTGCTACCGAGTATCGGTTTTGATATTCCGTGGAAGACGGAAAAGATGTGTGATCGAGGAAAAAGCCTGTTTGAACCTTGGGAATAGAATAGAATACAAGTGACATGTCACTAAGATATTTGAGTTCCGAGCTCGTTGAGTTGAGTCCGAGTTCGTGAGATGTAACTAGGCATCCGAACTCGTTGAGTTGAGTCCGAGTTCACTTATGGATGCGAACGCCCGAGCTCGTTGAGTTGAGTTCGAGTTCACTTATGGGCGGGTTACATGGTAGCTTGGCTACATAATCTCCGCAGGCTATTGAGTTTGTCTAGCTGCGGGTATGGCACTTATGTGCATGAAATCCGTGTATTCGAATCATATTCCGATGTGTTCAATGGGTAAATCTTAAGTGGATGAGATGAGTACCTAAAACGAAGGTGTCATGTTGGTAAGTGTGGCGAATGAGAAAATTTGTACAGGTATGTACTTAACCCTTGGGTTGAGACTTCAATATAACAATAATATGGTAGGATCATGAATGAGAAATATGATATGAATGCTTTGGTGATATTATGCAAATGTGGATTTCGTATTATTGCATGGTTATGTTACTTGCTATTTACATGTGAACTTACTAAGCAATTATGCTGACTCCTCCTCTCTATTCTTTGTAGTTTTGTCAAGCCGGCTAGGAGATCGGGAACGGTCGGAGGCGCGCTCACACTATCAACAAACTATTTCGGTATAATGACTTGTATATTTTGGGAATATGGCATGTATAGCATTATAATCATTTTGTGTATATAATCTTATGATATGGCTCATGGATGGCATGGAAATGTTTGAGAATGAATAGCTATTGGAGTGGCTAATCAAGATTATATTTGATAACACTTATGCTTTATGTGCTAACTAATCTATGGAAATCCATAAAATGGTGAAATTGGCTATAAAACAGAATCACACAACAGTAGTGATGTGAGTTTGAAAAATCACTAAAAATAGTAGAGATAGAATTAGATGATGAATAAAATATGGAATTGAAGATTAATGAATCTATTTTCATGTGGAAGAAACAAAATAGGTAAAAGAGTTGTATTTTATGAGATATTTACGTTTAGGTGAAACAGGGTCAGAGCAATTTCTGGATTCCCTGTTCTGACTTTAGAAATTCATCATAAATTTTGTAAAAATAATTAGGGCTCACACTTTATATTTATGGATTCCTTATTGAGTCTATTTTTAATAGAAACAAACGAAATGGTCATTGGATCTCTGTACAGGAAGAATTTGATTCGTAGTGCACAGGGGTCAGAGTAGCCGAACCCTAAAACAGGGGAGACTTTAACTA
Source organism: Gossypium hirsutum (assembly GCF_007990345.1). Classification (NCBI taxonomy): domain Eukaryota; kingdom Viridiplantae; phylum Streptophyta; class Magnoliopsida; order Malvales; family Malvaceae; genus Gossypium; species Gossypium hirsutum. Next base: position 81,632,999 of record NC_053436.1, read on the forward strand.
ATAAACTGTACTAATTGGCCCTACCAAAAATTCTAGAAAAAAATTAATAAGTAGATATATCAGTCTAGTTTCAGGAAAATTTACGGGATTTGATTTTGAGTTTCATAACTCAAGATATGATTTTTTTTAGCAACTGTGACGCAAGTTGACAATTTACTAGGAGAATTGTTTGAACTTGTTTAAATGCTAAAATAAGTTTAGTAATGTCTCATGCTCAACTCCGGAGACGGTCTTGGGTAAGGGAGCGTTACAGTTTAGGTGGTGATTAAGCTGATTAGTCAGCTTATCCATGTGTACAAGTAATGTTTTAAAAGTTACAAGATAGCTTAGTGGAGTTAGTTAAGTATTTGATGAAACAAATGACATATAATGTATTTTTATTTTGTTAAAAAATACAGATTAGATTTGCTTCGTCTCTTACTCGTTTTCATATATCATTTGCTTTTTTTTTTCTTTGTTTTAACACCAACATATTTCGTATTCAACAAAGTTGTTTGTACTTACACCTTTGAGCAAAATGGCATAGCAAAACTGAAGCATAGGCTTGTTGTAGAGATGGGGCTAACCTTTCTTGCTCAAAGTATCTCTTAATGAAGTACTGGAGTTATGCTTTTGTTAGTGCAGTTCATCTGCCTACTTCTGTTCTAAAAAAAATAATTCTCTTCATAAGGTGCTCTATGGGGTGCAACCAAACTAGTCACTTGAGACTGCTTGGTTGTTGTTTCTATCCACATTTGAGGCCTTACAATTAGCCTAAGCTTGAGTACAGCTCAAAGTCTTGTACTTTCCTTGGATATAGTTCTATTCATAAGGGTTATCAATGTCTTAATACAAACGCTATGTTGTCTTTGATGAGCAACATTCTTGTTTGCTTCTCAACCTCATTCAAATGTTCAGTCAATGTGAGGTTTCTTATGTTACATATCTTATGCTTGTAATATCCCAAAGCTGGTTTGTTTCAACCTCTTCTCCTTCTACTTCCTCAGATTTCATTACTTCAAACAGCCCTACAACAAATGACAATGTACATATAATACCTGAAAATGTACTTGTGATGTTAGAAGAGGGTATCACTAACATTTTACCAACTCCCACAATCAGAGATGAAGTTCCTATTACTCAAAATGTTGCTCATCAAAATACACACTCTATGGGTACAAGATCTAAGGTCGATATTTGCTAAACTAGATATAAGAGAGCCCTGGATTGCAAGCAAAGAATGGAGGCAAGCTACCCAGGTAGAATATGGTGCCCTCATTCAAAATCAAACTTGGACATTGATCCCATTACCCTCTAATAGAAAGCATATTGGTTGTAGAAACCCAGATGGGTTTGTTGCTCAATACAAATGAAGACTAGTTGCAAAAGGGCGATCATAAGTTTTAAGCTGTGATTTTTAAGACACTCTCATTCCAGTTGTGAAACCCGTCACTATTCAGACTGTCCTTTCCGTTGTTATTACAAAAAGATGGCATTTGAGACAGGTGGACATGAACAATGCATTTTTAAATGGTGTTTTCTATGAAGAGATATACATGGAACAACCTCTAGGATATGTTCAAAAAAGGAGGACAACCGCTTATTTACAAGCGTTGGAAGGCACTATATTGAAGGATTTTCTACTATTTATGGGTTTTTAATTATCTAAATCTGATTCTTCTTTATTTGTGAAGGTTTTATGTGGACGACATCATCATAATTGGCTATGATGCTGCCAAAATCAATGGGTTTGTGCATCAATCGAACCCTGAATTTTCTCTCAAAGATATGGTTCACTAAACTACTTCTTGTCATTGAAGTAACTCATACTGCTAGTAGTGGACTATTCTCAAGCCAACGTAAATAGTTGAACTCTTAGAGGACATTCATATTGATTAAGCTAATGGAATGCCTACCCCTGTGGTTAGTACCTGTCAAATGTCCAATGTCGAAGGCAGTCAGAGAATCAAAAGGAGTATAGAAGTATAGCTGGAGCTTTGCAATATGTTGTCATCACTCGACTTGAGCTTGCATATGGTTTACATGTCTGCAAATACTTTGCTGATGCTAACTGGGAACTTGATGTCAATTATCAGAAGTCCACTACAGGGTATTATTTATCCTTTGGAGGCACCCCTATATCCTGGTGTTTTAAAAACAGCAAGTCGTATCTCATTCTATGGCTGAGGTAGAGTACAGGGAGTATTGCAAGTGCCAAAACCGATGTTATGTGATTGGAGTCGTTGTTCAATGAGTTGTATGTGCAAATACTTTTTAACCATGTCGTTTCCGCTAATTCAGTGTTGCCCTCCAAGTTCAAACATGATTTGTTCTTCGTTAGCGAAAGAGAGGCAAAAGGTAAGCTGATTGTTGGTCAAGTGCCTGCACACGATCAAGTTGCACACATACCAAGCCTCTATCTGTTTGGTTTTTGTGTAAACTGCGAGACAAGTTAAAAGAGTGGTAGAACTGACAAATGGGTGACTTGGTGAAGTAATTAGTTGAGGGCAGTTTTAGTTTGTCACAGATCCCCAAAGTCTTTTGTGTATATACTGAGAACTGTGTACATTGAAGATTAAGAAAAATCCAAGAGAAATTCCCAATTTTCTATTTTTCTCTTCTTTTTCCTTTCATCTTCTTCATTAAAATCAATCGTTATGCTATAAAATCCTTACAACCTTACAACCAACAATGTTGGTTGAAGGTAATGGTAAACTTTTGAGTAACCTGAATTTAAACCTTGAATTAAAAAAATTATAAATTTCAAACATAAATTGTAAAATAATATAAAAAACATTTTAAAAAACAAAAATAAATAAAAACATTTTTTTCTGAACGAGTATTTGATCGATCTATCAGCATCATATTAAATACACATGGTAACTTACGAACCAACTACTTTAAATATACTATTTAAAACTAAACCGAAATAAGTAAGTAACTAAAAATTTTCCTTAAATTGAATCATTTTAAAAAAATATATATTTAACTATATCTAAATAAATATAATATATCCTAAATGAATGGTTTTAGAATTGAAGTCAAATTATTACGACGGTGGAAATGATACATGATCCAAAAAAATAAATGAAAAAATAATTAAAACAAAAAATAAAGATATTACAAATACACAAACATCTCAATACATAAAGAAATCATGATGTTAGTGAAGGGTTTAGGATGATGTCCTGTTTTGAGATGTTTTAATTATTTCTATCATTTTATTATAAATACAGGCTCATCTTAAACCCTTCAGTAACATTGAAGAGCATTAAAAACCCCCGGAGAAGAGATGGCCTAATTCTACCATCTACTGAAATCGCTGGGTGTGGGAGTAGTCTATACAATTAGAACCCTATTAATAAACTCTACAGTACAGATAGAAAGATTTAGAAATATAATAAGATAATTGGTCCAGGTTTTACAACATAAAGGGTACTGAAACAAATTACAGTCTGAAGTTTACATACAATTTCAGAACCCATACATAACCAAAAGAGTAAACTGAAAACAATCATCCTTACATTAACAGAGCAAAGCAAACATAATATTATGGCTTACCTTGTGGGCACCCTCCCTGGTCTTTTTCTTTTTTTCTTTTTTACACAGTATCACCTTCATCTCATACTCATCACAGACCATGTATTCACCCCAGCGGTGGGAAGCGAAGGCCGTATAATTGGGACACGTCTTACAACTGAAAAAGCCTCATTCAGACGAGCTGCACGAGTCATAAACTGGGACACCTTCTGCAAATACAACTCAAGCAAAGAACAAAATGTTGGATGTTTATCAGCAGTCGACTATAACGGTCTTTTGATATATATAAAGGACATCTTATACTAGTTTAAACTTAAATTAGTTTTAGCTACATTCAAACTTAATACCATAAATATTTTAACAAACCGGTTATTTTAACCTACCAATTCTACTTGTTATGCGCATGAAGTTTCGAATTTAACCAACCAATCCAACCACCTCCATTTCCACAAAAGAAAAGGAGAGAAGCAGTCGTAAAAAGTCGGTATTTCTGAAGAATATAAATGGACCAAACAACCAAGAAGGAAAACCTTCACCTTTTCTAACTCCTTGGAGTGCAGATAAAAGTTGTTGGAATGGTTGATTTTTTATACTTTACCTCTATGTTCGTGTGCTTCCAGGACAATGTTTTTGTGAGTGCAATGTGGACATTCATGACTACAACATAGTTTGTAAGGATATATCTCAACTTTCATTTGGCTTTGTTTGGTCTGTTAATTTTCGGGGGGGGGGGGGGGGGGGGGTTGTAGTTATGGATTCATGATTCCATTAATCATTTCAAATGTTAGAATTTACTTCCAGGCTTTGTCTGCTATTGCGACTTGGAAATTCAGAAGTATAATATTTGAGACTTAAATTTTTTATCAAGTGTTTCGTTTGGGAGTCTGCTCTGTTCACATGGTAATTATGGCACAATATTTTTCTTGTGGGGGAGATCACGCATTCTATTAATTAATGTCATATTGGCTGTTGATGCAATGTAAGTAAAAAAAAAAAAAAGACTCTTCAAAAAAGTAAGACTCCTGCAGAAACTAATTGCAACTTATCAACAAACAAAAATTTTAGCTATACAAGAAAAAGCAAACTTTAAGTTAAATAGTCATGAAAATCCTTTTTTTCCAATGGAGTAATACAATATATGTTGCTCGTGCTATATCCTCAAACATATCCATCACTTAATCCTTCGTACATAAAAGTATACAAACACAATAATACTCCACATCATTAGAAGCAAAAGGTGTATTGTTCTAGCTGAATTGGATTAGATGGGAAAGTAGCAAATTGAATGAGAAGACAATGGAGAATCAATAACATATTTCCTTTCTTATAATCTAAATTTCTTGTGAAAGAAAAATGATTCCTTCCAAAATAAAACACAACATAACAGGAGCACGTTACTAGTAAGATAGTGTCACTATTCCATTAGCATACGTGACATCCAGGAAGTTATTTTCTGTTTTCTAATATAAGACATGGCAGAAAAAGATATTGGTCGAACTAAAATATTTTACCAAGTAAAAGAATAAATAAATAAATAAATAAAGGAAAGCAACTCCGATAGTTTTAATGGGAAAGTTGTTTTTAGAGGTTAACCTTGCCATGAGGACCAACTAACACTAGCCATCCTCGGTCCCTGTCTCTTCTCAAACTCTGTCCCAATATTTTATTTGGGAAGTATGGTTTTACAGGCAAATCTTGCAGTGGACCAATCATCAACTGTATCGACTGAACCAAAATTTTCCTGATCTGCTACAAGTACTTGACTATCCAATGTACCTTATATATTAATTACATGTACTTTCACCATGATAATGTGTGGGCTATGATTCAGCTATCAGCTAAATAGTCTTAAATCCAATTTAATGGTGAGAAAGTTTGATGTTTGAATCTTGATTTGGTTTTTCCATTATATATGTGTTTTCCCTTCAGCTTATCCTTGTACTTTGTATTGGTTAAAAGTGTTGTTAGTGAAAGACGGAACAGAACAGTGGAGGAGGAAAGGGAAACAAAAGAAGAATCAGTCCTCCCCAAGAACATTTCTTTTAGGAAGTTACTTATAGCGAACCAAGTGGAGCCACGGGTAAAAAGGAGGAAAAAATTCAGAGATTTGACAAGGAACTAATGATCAATCAAACACGAGGTTCACTCAGGAAAGCTCCTAATAATCAAATATTTCCAGAGCAAGAAATTCGTAAAGATGCAGAGTAAAAACTCAGACAAATCAATCAAACAAAGGATCTCAACTAGTCATTGAGAAGCTTGAAGAGATGACGCAACAAAAATGGAAAGGATCATAAATAGTCTTGTATAAAAGGGAATGAAATTCAATTTCAACGTGAACCCTAGAGCAAAAATGGATCTAAATTATGCAGCAGCAGGGACAACCGACAACTTACGTGATCTGATTACATAATAAATCTGAGACAAGTGATAATTCAATTTTCAAATATTGACAACAATAATAGAAAAAATAAGCAGCAACTAACCTTATCATCCATGGTAACCTTCAGCTGCAAGTTACTGCTCTTCCGCTTCATCTTATACAGTCTACGTCCCAATATAACAAAACCCATCACAGCCGCCGCTACAGAGAAGGACCAAACAGGGCTAACCCTTAAAACACAGTATCTCAAGAGCTCAAAAGGAACTTTCCACCATACTACCTTCTTCTTCTCCTCCTCATTAACTGATTTCGCACTTAACTTCATTTCATCAATGGTAGAACCTTCATTACCAGCCGTAGTACCGTGTCCTACTCCCAAATCCAAAGTTGAGCTATTCCTATTATCAAGCTCGCCTGAATTCTCCATCTCCGCTCCCTTTTCCATACAATCACCAAAATCAATGCTAGCCTCTTTTTCAACATCCTTAAACTTCATTGAAACCAAACCATCTCCGCCAGCATCAGGCCACAACTCGCCCAAATCCTTATTCTGATCTTGAATATCGCCAAACCCACCAAAATCTAATTCCTTTATCCTATCCAATTCAGTAAATTCGGCACCATCAGGCTTAAATGTACCCAATCCGTCAGCCCTAGCTTCCGGTTTACCAATCCCTTGTAAACAAACCTCATTCTCAGCGGACTCCAAGTCTTTTTTCACAGAGAAATCACTTAATTTACGATCATCTGACCGATCACTACCCGAATCGGACCAAAAATCACCCGAATTATTCCTCCTAAACTGAGTCTCCGGCTTGGGATCAATCCAACTCGGATTATCTGACTCAATAGAGCCTTCTTCACTTGCATCCCCTTCCTTCGCATACATACTCTGATTATCAAGAGAAAAGTAATCAGACCTTATCATCCCTCCAGTATCACCTTCGATTCCCTCAAGATTCCTCAACTGCGGCGAGTTAACCAGGATAGAATTAGAGTCAGAATCCGAGTTGTGGAGCACCTCCCAATCTAGTAAGTCTCCTTCCATGGCTGGGAATTGATTGATGTTTTATTTTTATTTTTTTTTCTAGTTAAAGAGCGAACAAAACCAAAAACGAAGTACTCCACAAACCCTAATCCCCAAATTGAATCCGAATTATATGACTTAGGAGAGAAAGGAATAAAACTGCAAAGACCAAAGAGGATAAGGCGGGTAGGCGCTTTGAGTGTTGAACAGAGGGAGACAGTTGAAGTTGTGAGTGATGACGTGGCAAAATCATTTGGTTGGTCAAAACAGAGATGGTTGACTATGTACATTGATCACCATTAGAATATTGCCACGTCAAAATACTGGGTGGAGGTGGAAACAGAGAAATAGTTTTGATATGATTTCTTATTTCTGATATCGAGAGAAGACAAATGAGGAATAAAAGAGGACAAGTGTCAACGTGAAGAGTACACGTATCAAGGAATGGAGTACCCATTAATTATAATTTACTTATATGGGATGATTAACAAAACCTAAACCTTTCTGCCCAAGAGATCACTATATATACGAATTGGCAGAAAACAATACTTGGATACAGTGAATTTCATCAGTTTTTTTCTTTTAGGAGGCGGGGCAGATCTTATTCTAAATACTAGTCGAGTTAGGTTGGTGTCGAATTTAGGGAAAATCCGTTCCACCAAAACGATTATTATAAATATTTATGATATAAATTTTATATTAATATTTACTCTAATATATTTATACTTAAAAAAATTAACGCTATCATTAAAATTAAAAGTTATTTTTATTTTAATATAAATATAAAAAAATATATTCAAGTCAAAATCAAATGTAACTTTAATTTTTCAAATCAACTTGAAAGGAGTAAATAAATAATTAATTTGGGATCAAATAAACGTCAACTTATTTAGAGATATATCAAGTTGAGTGAGCAAAAATCACCCACTTACTATACTTACATATGAGTTAATTTGTTAAATTAAGTTAAAGATATTTTATTCAAGTTGATTGAGTCTTAGTTCAATTTAGGATGAAATTTATTGTCAATGTAAGAAGACGAAAATTCAAGTATATTGGAATACGTTATCTTCCCATTTATAAATTAGAGAGAAATTTTTACTATTTCTACACATTTTTTAATAGCTGTTATTAAATTTGAGAAGGTTAAATAAATTTTTCATGATATATCATTTTTCCTTTTTAGTCAAATCCACTAACTTCCTAAAATTGGCAAGAAATACATTTAGCATAAAGTTTCATAAAAAATATATATATAAATCTTCTAAAATTCATTTATTAAATTATTGTTTGATAAATTAAAAAATAAGTGTTAGATTTAGGTTATAAAATATATTTGATATTTTTTTAAAAATAAGTAGACAATATAATTAGATTATTTGACAAATGTAATTTTTAAAATTTTAAAGGTAAAATATTTAAAGGATAAATTTAAAAGAATTGAAAAATATTATATTAAATGATAAATGGCTCAGTATCTAATTATCATTTTCTATACTTTTTCATTGAAAAATTTCTTTCATTTTCTTTTTATTATGGGTTATCAAAGGTGCTTAAAAAATTAAATCACTAGAAATATTGCCGCCTTGTTCTTCAGCTAGTTACCCACCAACTGACAAGAGACATTTGAAGTAATTGAGTTGGTTTGAAATGGAAACATATTTTCATAAAAGGTGACATGACAAGAGATGTATATTTTACTCGAATGATAATGATACCTATTCCCTTCATGAACTAGTGAGTGACCAAGAAATGTGTAGGGTGTGGATCAAAACTGTGGTTTATTAACATGATAAGGCCGAAGAATAGGAAAACACAAACAACCAAAAACTCGAAGAAAAGAATAGTTCGGTTTTATTTAAAACAATTTTTCATAGGGAGAGATGACTTCTAAAGGAAGGGAAGGTAACTTGTTTATCATATACATAACACTGCTGAAAGTTTCATACTATTATGCCAATGGCATGGAGGCATATGCAAGCATAGAGAGTCCAAAAGTAGCAATCTATCGATGCTTCCGTTCAACCAGTCCATTTTGCTCAAAGGTATAAGGACACGTAAGTCGAAGGACGATCCCCTATTGTGATAGATATAGTTTCAATGCTTGAAACTCACTTTTCCTCTCTATTTAAAGAACTTTTAGCTTGCACCCAAATACCCTTTCAGGTTGTATAACCTTCTAAACCCGGCCTAGACGTTATAACTAAATTCTGAATATTACATTGACAACCAAAATGGCCTAATAAAACCATTAGATTTCAAAACACGTTTTTAAAACCATTTGCTTATCTTTCTATATAGAATTGTGTGAATCTCTTAGTTTTACAAAAATGTACGAGTTTCAAACATAAAACAATTAATTTAAATATATATACTTTGCAAAGGTTGATTATTTTTGAAATTTTAGTTGATTTCCAACTTATTTACTTTTCAAAACTCATTTTCCATATTGTAGCGAAAAAAGTGATATTTGACAGATTTTAATTAAAAACCAAGTTGTTTGTATAATTAAATCAATTTCAAAGTTTAGACCGTTTAAAACTTAAATGTCATGCATGCCAAAATAAACTCAAATTAAAGTCTCATGCCATAGTCAATCCTAAATAACAAAAAGTATAAATATTAAGTTTAAAAATACATTTATTAAAAATTATCTGAGATACTCCTTCGATTGTTGAGTCTGAATCCTAACCTCACTGGTTATCTGAAAAGATAGTAAACTAAGGAATGAGCTTAAGAAGCTTAGTGTGAATCATAACTCAAGTAATTAGAATGGTATATAAATATATATTATACAAAATATCATAATAGTACAAAATCAAAATTTTCAAAATACATGTATATGATCATGTATGACCATGCATTTTTGAATTATAGAAAAAAATCCTACCCAACACGGCTACACACCACAATAGGAGTTCTTCAGAACTCATCCATCCATACACATCACGTTGTGGACAAGCCACAAATATTTGCAGATAAACTGCCAGAAATATGTGGACAAGCCACTAGTAGTGCAGATAGCTACAAGAAATATGTGGATAAACCATTAGATATGCAGATAAACAGACAGAACTTCCTCTTTTCATAATCGACCCAACCTCAATGCAATGCAATATGGCATACAGTGTCAATAGCATATTCAGTACAGTAAGCATGTTTTTAACATGCAATCAGATTTAACAGAAACAGAGGACATTATTTATCATGCTTCAGTATATCAGTATTTGTGAGCATTTTTATCATGCTATCAATAATAACAGTAACAATAGACATGTATTAGCATGTAATCGGATTTTCAAAATCAATATACATGTTTTAGCATCACAACACATGCGAAACAACACAAAACATATAATTGCAATATACACAATTTTGACCAAAACAGTAAACTTTAGTTAGGGACACTTACTTATGGCCAACCCTAACAAAAGGTATAGATCTCGTTCCATTATCACTCCAAATGCATTCATGCCATCGATTGGTTACAATTAATATATATAGTCACTCAAATATCATCAAACACACATGTATACTTAGTTAAGATAGACTCCTTTATTAAACGTTTGGATCGTACTAGATCTAAAACGCAACTCTCTCTCGTTACAGATCTGAACCTGTAACATCCCCATTTTTTTTTAAAAAAAAAAGAGAAGAAGAATACTTATGGTAGAAGTCCTTGAATAAGTGATCTATAAATAAATAGTAGTATAAGAAATTGTTGTCATTTTTAGAGAAAACCGTCAGACATGAAAATACAGAGGATTATTAGTAGAAGTATGTGGTAGTATCAAGTTTAGGGATTAAATTGAATAAGTTAGAAAAGTATAGAGACTAAAGTGCAATTATCCTATTTTTATTTTGATGGAAAGGATTTAATGACAATTTTTTATTAATTAAAAAAATCAAAAGTTTCATGATGACTTTAAATGATATTTTCATTAAATAATTATTATTTAACATTTTATTTAAAATAATAGTAATTTATTAAATATTATAATATATATAAAAAGAGGGAATGATAAGTTCTTTCTCATCTTTCTCATGAAAGATTGGAAAAAAAGAAAACCCATTTCATATGGTTTTTCTTCAATTTTTTTTATAGATTTTAAATCTTTGAAGCTTGCTTTACATATATGCCAATAATTTTTTATTTTATCAAGTATTTTAAAAGTTGTCATTAAAGGAAATTGATGGAAGCTTAGAAAACTTAAGTGAAATAGATATATTTTTTTATAGGAAATTATTAGAAGATAAGTTCTAGCTTGTTAGAAGTGTGAAAAAGAAACAAAAACCGATGAAAAGTTTATTTGGTATATTTGGTCATGTTAAAGGGAAAGTAGAGAACATTGGCCACTTTGTGTAATATTGGTACTAAATGATAGCTTGTGAAGCAGTGAGTTCTCTAGTGAAAACGAAATTGAAAACGGATAATTGAGTCTAAAAACATATGAATTTTGGACTAGAAAACTTAAGTTGTCAATATGAATAATCATGCATATTGAAGTTTGTTTTTATTAGTTTTAGTTTTAGTTTTAGAATGGATAAATTATGTTGTTTCGTAATGAATTGCACTTATTGTAGCTAAAAACGAAGCGAACATCTTGAAGGAGAAAGGCGAAGAAAAGGAGTAAAGTGATTAGAACTTCGGTTTATGGTAATATCTTATTTTCATCACATTAAGTTTTAGAATATTTAATTTAATATGACTAGTTATATTTATTTTATTTTATTTTATTTTTATGAGTTTTGGATGAGCTTGAATAATTTAGTTATTATTTATAAAATTATATTTCGAGATGAATACTATGTTTTTCATAAGACTAAATTAGCGAATTCATTATTATAATTTGGATTTGAGTATTATGATCTTAGATGATTGAGCAAGAAAATATTTAATATGTTTCAAATTGGAAGCCTATTTTACATTAGACGATGTGTGATTTGAATATGAAACAGAATTAAAATGAGAATTATATGAAAATAGAATTGAAATGGATCATGGAATTTGATTTTTACCTCGTTTCACTAAGTTAGACTAAATCAAATATAGTTGGCATGCCATATAGTATTTATATTAGAGAATTTAGATCTCCCCAATTTCTAGAGGGTCCAGGGAGAAAAGGCCAAGTCGATGTTAGCCCCAATTCCCAGAAGGTCGTGGGCAGTCCCAATTCCCAGAGGGTGGTGGACTACTCTGATAGCCATTGTTGTCGAATAGCTTGGGGTGGCGAATTCGTGTATCTGGTTAGTCTAAACTTTAGTACGGGGTCTAAATTGAAAGAAAAGCAAAAACAAAACTTGAATTTATTTGAATTTCCGTATTGTGCAAATTAAATTAATTACGTGATTTTGAATTTAACTAACAAGCTTATTTTCTTTATTCTATTTGCCAGTATCAAAATATCAAAGTTTATTAATATTAGAATTTTATTTTATTGTGATGTTATTAATGATATATATAATCATGTTTTAGTTTATTTCTATCAATTAATTTGTGTCTAATACCTATGTAATGATTTATATGATATTAGCATCACTGAGTATAAAAATTGCTCAGCATACGGTTTGTCTATTTTTCCATGCGCAGGTAATTAGATTCATTAGATCATTCCAGCAGCATCCGAAGAACAGAAGTTCAGCTCAAATAATGTTAGTGAAGAGTTTACTTTATAGTTGATGTAAATGGCATGTACCTAGGCTTATAAATATATAATATTATGTCGTAAACTGAATTTAAATATTTTCATTATGTTTTCTTAGCTAGTACTTTATAACTAATGTTTTGATAAAAATAGTAAAGCATAGAAATCTAGTTTATTGATGTATTTTGAGAAATCGTAGTGCTGAGAATTGATTTGGGAGATAATTTGAATGTGGATATTTTGTAAAAATCTAAATTTTGCAGGGGTTTTATGTAAAATAGGTAGAAATTCTGTCGAAATTTTTATAAAATAATTTTACCACTACGTTTTCTTTTCAAAAAAAATTTGGAAAAGTGAGTTACTTCGGTAACGAAATGTGACATTTTATATTCAGATCCAACAACTGGGTCGAGTATAAGGTGTCATAGAACCGTTCACGACTAAGCGTACACAAAATAACACATATAAGATTCGGTCATAAGCATCAACTGAGATTTGGCCAAAACAGAAAGAGACCCAATAATTAGATCTTGATTTACAAGGATACTTACTCTTTCTACCAATTCGGAATGGAGGCGCGATAATTTCAATTGTTAATGAGGGTTCGGGTGGATCAAATCTGAGCCTTTAACATAGAACACAAAATAAAACCCTATATTAGATTCAATTAGAGCAGAGAAAAAGATTTTGAAATTGGATTAGATTGGAAAATAACTTTTTGATCTGTCGTAATTTGATATGGCAAATTAGGTTTTCTCGGTACACTTAAAGAGCTTATTCTCAAGCAAAGTAGCGACTTTTTTTTAGTTTTTCGTAATTTTTAAATTTTAAGTTAATAAGTGTAAATGTCTTGTTTCTACTCATTTTGAGACCCAATCTTGCCAATAGTGTCATTAGGGGCCCTAATATGTGGTTGAGTGGTGTGTTGGAGGTTGAAAACAAGCGAAAACGACACCAAAAGAGAGGTTATTGTGATATCCAAGCCTTGGAATCGCAATACCTCCAATAGGCTTGAAGATTTAAGACCAACCTTTAGTGGTATTGAGATATGCACCCTCCAAGAAGACCCCCAAGTTCAGAACTAACTGGGTATCACGATATTCTCTTCTTAGGTATCATGATATCGATATCATGAGGAGACAAAATTGCACAAAAAGGGTGGTCTTTATCCACCCGACACACCAATCACATTAGGCCTGTGTCGGAGAAATTTTGGCAACAAAAACTCATCAAACATCAGCCTAAAATAGCTAATTTTGGTTGAGGAGAGAGGATACACACATTAACTTAGTTTTAGCCTTAGTTTCTCTAGGTTTTCTCTTAGTTTTTCTGCAACTTTTTCTAGGGTTTATATTTTCTCTTCTCCTTTCTTAGTTTTAGGTCACCTTTGGTTCGCTGTATTGGATTAGAGGTGTATTGGATTAGAGGTGTATTGGATTAGAGGTGTAATAGCAAATCAACTGTTTGGTTGAATGTAATGGAATAGAGGCGTAATAGTAAAACTGTGTTTGGTTGAATGTAATAGAGGTGTAATAGCATAATGGAGAAAACTAAAATGACCAGAATACCCTTAGCATAAATTTGTTTTGGTAAATGATTATTGTTATTGTTATTTAAATTTTAATAAGATTATTTATTATCAAAAATAAATAATTTAATCATATTTAAACATAATTATTATTAAATATATTAAATATATTATAATTAAAATATATATTTTAATAAAATTCTTAATAATTAATATTCTTATATGAATTTACTCAAATCATAATATATGATACTATAAAAGATAATTTGAAATGATTAATATTAAATATATTTTAATTAAAATATATGATTTAATAAAATTTAAATAATTATAACTAATAAATTATCTTATATGAATTTGTATAATTTAAAATAATTATTATTACATATAATTTAATAAGATATAATTTCATAAAATTATTGATAATAAATTTTCTTATATGAATTTATATAATTTAAAATAATTTATATAATAAATCTATTGTATAACTTTCTCAAAGAGGTTCTTTCATCGTCGGGCATGGGTGTTGAAACCAGATACTTTAAGAAAAATGAATACTCTGACAGGGGTATAAAAAAGGGATACTTCAAGCAAAATGAAGAGTCGGAGAAACATAGCTCTGTATATTCTCTCAGTTGCTATATTTTTTGGTTTTCTTACCTTATTCTCTGAATTTTCTTCCTCAATGAGGTTCTTTTTTATTTTTTGATTTTAGCTTTGCCCCTATGGCATGAACCTTGTGATGAATTAAAAAATTAAAGAAATATATAAAAATGGGTAAAATTACAATGAATCATTACTCCAAAGTTATAAACTAGTTATTCTAATATGATATTAAAATGCCAAGAGTGCAAAACAAATAATTTTCCAAGGATACCAGATCAGAAGGGACTTAAAAGGCCAACTAGACAGAGAAATTCAAGCAGATGCATCGCCGTATTTCATCATTGATATGTTGCATTTTGGATCATAATTCAAATTCAACTACAAATTATAGGTTAATGGGTTTGAAGCAGCACCAACAACTGTAGCCATGGGATTCGACAAATTGGGAGCAGCAAGAATTGCAGTAGTGGTGTTTGATGGAACTGTAGTTCCTACATTCAAACAAGTTCAGTCAGTTAAGTATCTAGCATTTCAATATGATTCAACAAGCATACAACTATGATAAAGAGGAGTTACTCTTAGCAACTAGGAAAAATATGACATAAAAAGACATCAACTTATTTTTCCCATGAAGCAAAAAAAGAACATCTTAACACCATACATCAATGGCAAGCAAGACCAAGTCATTTTGCCTCTATATTAATGGATTTTCTAGCAGCAATCTGAAACACAACTCCATAAGTTAAGCTATCATAAAGATACAATTATGGCTATAATAGTGGACCTTTATAAACTTTAAAATATAGCAGCCAAGTACATTGAATAATAAACTTGAGCAAAAGGCTGCAGAAGAAAAAAGCAAACTGATTTCTATGATAGAGAAATCAATGCCCGTATTGATAAAGAGAAGGCCAACAACCACAATAATAAAGAGACATTTAAGCCATCTAAGAAAAAACATAAGCATCTATGTTAATCAGATTCACCATTTTGACCATGCAACAACTTATAGAAAGATATAAAAAAAAACGCTTATGAAAACAACTAAACATGAAAAAATACCTGCATATATCGCACAACAGTACTAGTATAATCAACAGCTCTCCTTTGGGTCAGCCTTCTCATTCTTTTCGCAGCAAATTTGTCACCATGAGCTGAAAGAAGTATTTAATAGAAAAAATAAAAGAATTTTGTCAGAACTAAAATTTAGATAGCCTAACTTTCCAATCATTTCAAAGGAAAACCGTAAACTCAACAATTTCAAGGATTAAACTGTGGGGGTTTTAAGCATTTTAACCATCTACTTTGAGGCCAAGAAAGTATACAGCAGTAAAATTTTGCAATTTTCTCTCAAGGTCTGCACATATGTTCTATGCTTATAATCAGATTTCCTTCTAAATGTGACAAACAATCCAAACTAGAAACACAGTCTAATTTGAAGTAGAAATCTATTAGACTGTTGTACCAACGATGATTTAGCACCAAAACTTAAGATCATAGTCAAATATGGTTCAATGACAAATATATAATTGCAAAATCATCACATCAATGTCTCCTTTCACATCCTCTTCAACTGTCATTACAATTTCTTCAAACAAGATGTTCCAGAACCAAACATCCATTACTCATCATCATTGGTTTTTCAACAAAAAAAAAACATAAACAGATCAATAAAAGTAAATGCATTGAATTTCTCCAGTAAACTGCATCATCATCCCACACGGGAGCAACTTCCTCTTTCTTACACTCCCACAAGAGGGACCCTAAATACTCCCTAAAATCTTCAGCACTGTCGATAAAATCACAGAAATTTACTTAAGAGCATGAGTCAAAACACTCTTGAAACTGCTTGTGCTCCATGCAATAAACTATAGCTCAACAAACAACCCAATTTACCTTGTATTATTATCGAAGAAACCGACAGTGATACTCTGATTAGCAACTGCCAATTTGTGTTCAGCAGAAGCTCTGACTTGTTCTTCAACAGTTTGAACCTTATCAAAGAAAATATAATCAAACACAATTCAAGGTAAAACAAAATGGTACGCAACAGAAAACACTACTTAATGATTAGGAACATACTGTTTCAAAACGTAAAACAAGTACATCCTTCTTCTGGCCTAGCCTATGAGCTCTTGCTTGTGCTTCAAATCGAGACAGAGAATAATCGTCGTTTCGCATCCATTCTGAGTTATCGATGCATATCATGGTAGCCTAATTGATCGATTTGAAAATTGAAAACCAAAAAAGAAAAATCAACAAAACCCTTTTGAGTAACGAAAAAAGAAGAAAAAAAATACTAAAATAATTGATAATTTAGAAGAAGGAGATCAAAAGAGGAATCTAAAATTGAATAGCTTACCTCGAGAACCATGGCTAAAAAACCGACAAAAAACACAGAATAGAAATGTTAAAAAGAATGGAAAAATCAAAGAAAAAATGCTTCACTCTTTCTTCAATGGATTAAGCTAGAATTTCCAATTTTGTGAATATATTGAAGAGAAAAAGAGAGGGTTTTGGTGTGCGGAGCAGATAGTGTTGGGAGGAAATGGGGAAGGGAAATTTGATGCCGAGACGAGAAGAAACGATGACGACAGATTAATCAACGGAATCAGTGGGAAATGGGAGGAGAAAATGATTAGGACGGAAGAGGAGAGGGTCGGGTAGGGAGGGAGGGTAAAACAGAGAGATGGGGAGGGAGGCCGGGCGTAATGGCTAATACAACGATTTGGGAACGGATTGTAAAACACGGGAATTTGGGGATTAGGGGCGTAATGTAATACGTGCGTAATGGCTAATACAGCGAACCAAACGCCGGATTAGGGGCGTAATGTAATACGCGCGTAATCGGGGCGTAATGGATTGGGTAATACGGCAAACCAAACACGCCCTAGAGTTTATTTTATTATACTTTCTTCTTGTTTTTAGTGTTCTTGTAGTTAGTTATCATTGTAACCTAGATTTATTTGCACTTTTTGTCCCTATACTTTAGTAGTAATTTAAGATCGAGAGAAAATTGAGCCACTTTAGTAATTTAAACGATTTAGGTCTCTTATTCAAAGATCGGCGAATCACATCAAAGTCAACCAACCATTGTTAGTCATTTATGGGTTAATTTCGTAGTCTTGTACTCTATACAATTTGGCCTCTAGAGTAGCGTATTTAATTTCCTTGCAACATTTTCTTGTTATGATTTGTTGTACTGTAAAATCATACTAATAGCTGTTTAGACTGTAGAGCGTACGCTATTTATTACTCAAGCGCCATCTCCTTTGGGTTCAACCCCTTGGAATACTTTGGTGTTCCATCGAGCACTATAAATATTATAACTGATTTGTACGATTGCAGTCAAAATCGGTCTTCAAGAAAATAGTTTTCCAAAATCATTTGTTTTAACATTTACATGCGCGGACAGTCACTTAATACTTCATCAAAATTAGATCAGAATGAGATGGACTGAACGGAGATTTTGATTAAACAAGAGATATTCGACTATGGAGTAGTAATAATAATAATAATAATAAATGGAGAAATGAAGAAAGAAATAAAATAAATAGAGATTCCACCACAAGGATCCACATTAAATATAATAATATATATTAAAAATGTGACTCACTTAATCATATTTAAAATTTTATTTAAAAATTAAATCCACTTTTAATATAATTAAAATAGGAAATATTTTAAAGCTCAAAGAAAAACCCAAAACTCTTTAAGTTTCCATATATTCTTGTGTTGCTTCTTTTATATATATATATATGATTTATGCTCTCAAAAAAATGTGATGTAACATGTTATTTTTGAATGCCTAAAAAATAAATTTTTAAATGTTTTTGAATATATTCTCTTCTTATCTTTCTTTTATTTTGTTAGATGGATTAATTTTTTATTTTTTTCAATTAATAAATTTTAAAATAGAAAAGACTAGGTGAATTTAAAAACCAAAAATACACATGGCATATCTCGCTTTAAAATTAGTTGACCTTAAGCTTTTTTGGTAAAGACTTTTCTTTTAACAAACCATTCAAATATTTCATTTCATTAAAAATGGAAAATTTTAAATGTATTTGATAATAATTTTAAATTTTTATTTAATATAAAATTTTTAATAAAAATGTGTTGAATAAGATAAATAGGTAAGAAGTCACTTATCAATAATATAAAAAAAATAAGATATTCAAATTAAATATGTATATTTTATTCTAAAATATTATATTAATAAGATTAAATTTTAAAAATAAATAATATTTTAAAATCAATATTTATTTTTATCAAATAACATAATTACATTCAGTACTTGTATTTATTAATTTATCAAATAATTTTCTAATATAAAATTTATTACCTATAAAAATTAGCAGTAATTTTATATATAAATTTTAAATTTATCAAACAGTATTAATTACAAGAAAATCCATAGATCAAATTATAATTTTAATACCGTAATAGTTGAGTAGTCTCTGTCGTGTAATAATGATACTCAAAAGAAGTTGATATTTGAACACCTAATTTAATACTTTAAACTCCACAGATAAGATTTTAAAAGTGACTCGCATTTCAAATATAATAAAAAAATAAAATGTTCCATTGACAGAAATACTAACCCTTCATTATATTTTTGGGATAGCTGAGATTTCATTGAGCACCTAGTATCTGCTACAGTAGTATGGGCAATTTCAAATAAAAAAGGGCCCCTGCCTAATCCCCCACTACTCCATAAATCCTGATTTATATTACTATGGGTACTAAAAACAGGAATATTACTGTGGGTAATTTTACAATATTTACAACAACTCAGCCCCTACAGTCTATCCAATAACTTGAAAAATCAGCGTTGGAGTTGTTGTCGACGATGACTGAGATTGCTGGGGTTTCTTTCATATGTTGTAAATGGATGTGGTCCATGCTAGCAAATGTTGTAAATGGATGTGGTCCGTCCAAGCTTTTCCGGTCTTAACTCGAAAAGACTTTTCTTTACCGTTTCGCGATCATTTTAATTGATGTAGACATCACGTGTCTATCGTAATATTTAATAATATTTCAAAAAAAAAAAATCTTAAAATGTCTAAAAATAAATTTTAATATAAACTAAGTTTGTAAATAAGTAGAATATAAAGTTAATATTAAAAGTTCGTGCTACGCACATCTAAGTATCTTCATAATTATTCACACGGTTAATACTAACATCTATTTTGAATCTTGCAGATACCAATCTCCATCAATGGAGGTTGGAAACCCCTTTATGAACAGATCTCCATGGATACATCACTTATAATTTATCATCCTTTACATCTTATACGATTCATTACTGTAGAAGATGAAATCATATAGTCGGGTTATATTAAGCAATGATTAGTTGTAACAGTTTAGTTAGTTGTTAGCTGAGCTAGCTCAAGTAAGGGTGATCAATAAACAAGTAGATCATTCTGTCATTCATACTATTTTAATTTGAAAGGCTGATTTACTATAAATTCAATGGATTTTCCTTCTCAGCAAAGATACTACTCTAATCACTCCCCAAAGATATCATAGAATTCTTTCACCCAGCAAAAACTTAAATAATAAATACTTGTATAAACTCCTTTAACTAATAAAATAGTGATAATAAAATTGACATCTTTTAATTTTTTTAAAAACTCCATTTTATTAAATATAATTAGAGAAAAAGAAGCAAAATTTCTCCCACACAATGGTTTTGATATATACTAGGGAATGTAGCAATAAATGGTAAAGTGTGGGGAAGGAAACGTATAAACATTGGTGCACAAAAAAGGCTAAACAAAACATGTTTTGTGTTTGCTGTACAGGGAAGGAAAGGAAAATGTTGGGGAAGCTCTCCATAACACCACCCTCACCACATTCATCAATCTTTTCCCCTTTCCATAATCTGAACTCATCAAACAAGGCATACGCAGTGGCTTGTAAGATATCTCAAAAATTAAACACCCACACCAACATACTACGCTAGTAAGGAATCCAAATGTCAGCAAACAGAATGAACATATCTACTACGAGGGGACAGATACCTTTTCTTGATCCTCAAAAGCTTCAATGAACTCACAATCTTTGGGCTCATTAATGATCTTTTCAAACATTGACTTGATTGTTCCATGCTGCAGCATCTCTTCCAAAACTTTATCCTCCACAATATCACAGACTTGCTCCTGATGCTCATCAGAAGAGAACAATAACTCAGATACCCGATCCTTGCCAGCTTGTCGATTAAATTTGTGCCCCTCAATCACGGATGAGATAAGTCGGTAAACGTATACAACCTTTTTCTGGCCTAGCCTATATGCGCGGCATATAGCTTGTCTTTCCACGGATGGGTTCCACGTCATATCAAGCAACACCACCCTTGAACCTCCGATAAGATTTATACCCTCAGAGCAAGCCTTTATTGATGCAAGCAACACCCTTGCTTTGCTTTCTGGATCATTAAACACATTAATGGAGCACTGACGCTGTTTTATATCACATTTCCCGTGCATGAACAATATCTCCTCCCCTTCCTTCCATTTAAAATGATACTCAAGCTGCTCCATTATTAACCGTAAAGGTCCAAGATATTGACTAAAAACTATAACCCTTTCCTCCAGAGCTTCACTAAGCTTAAGCAGATTCATGAGGAATCTTGTTTTCACTCCTTCCTCAGGTTTCAGTCTTATCCTTTCTATCTCTTCCGTGCTAACAATGGAGCTTACAACTTCATTAATATCCTTCAGGTCTGGAAGCTGCTTCAACAGCTGCTTCAACAATGAGGGGTGGATTGAGATCATGGACACATAACGATCAAAATCAAGTGCATTCTTTTTTTCTTTCTCTCTTCTTCTCTTGAACAGATTCTTTGCTTCCTTAACACACTCCAGGATTTCTTGTACATGCTTCAGGATTTCTTCAACGCGCTCCAGGATTTTCTTCTGCAGTTCAGTGGGCCGTAATACAACTAGAGTGTGCCTCAAACCGGGAAGTGCAGTCTGTAGAATTGTGCCTTTATACACGTGAACAAAAGGCTTAATCACAGCTCTAACCTCCCTCAGTCCCCCGATTTCATTTCTAATGGAACCAATCCAAGAGGTAAAGTTTCGCTTTGCTTCGTTTCCTTTGCACCCAAGCCTACTATTATGCTTGTATCGAGTAGAATACCGGATTCCTTCAGCAAATGTGGGTCTCACTAAGCAGAGTGTGTTGAAGAGCTCATCAAAATTATTCTGGAAAGGAGTTCCGGAAAGAATGATACGGCGATTGGTTTTAATTCCAGACAAAGCCTTCCACAAAAGAGTAGCAGCATTTCTTGGTATGTGTCCTTCATCAAGGATTAGAAGGCCGGGAAGGTCGAGAAGGATTTTGCTGATTTGCTTATGTAGATTTTTACATTTTTGTTTCCTCTTTGTCTCTTTTCCAGCAAGTTGAGTGAAAAGGTTGTAACTGATCACCAAAATGCCTCCATCGTATTTCCAGGAAAGCAGTTTCACCAAAGGCCTAACAAGTCTATCTGCATCCGGGACACCAACTTTAAGTTTCTCATAAAGAGCAACTCCATTTGTTTTTCCCATTCCACAAAAATCCGGACTGTTCATATTGTGAAAGGGAATATCAACCTTCCACTTACTGAACTCTGCTTCCCATGTCAGTAACATACTACATGGAGCAACAATCACCGGCCTGCAACTTGGATTCTCTTTTAAGTATGTCTGAAGAAAGACAATAGTCAGTAGACTCTTCCCTGTCCCTGGAGCATGTGATATAATGCATCCTCCACCTTCACTGGACGAGTTTTTAGACTTATCACGATATATTCCCCCTGCTATATTATTCCAAATGAATTCAAAACCTTCACGCTGATGGGGGTAAAGTTTTTCCTTTATGTTTGGAATGATTTCCCATACTGTTCCTTCGACATTGGCAGAGGAATCACAACCAGGCATATCAATGTTAGGGTCTACATCTTGAAGACCATCAAACATAGAGGAGTCCACAATGCCAGAGTATTGCCTCCCAAATTTTCCATAAGGATGTTTCATCTGCAACAAGCAAAACAAGATTACAAGAATCAAATATCTGAAGTTCAGTAAGATCCATTTACTC
This sequence comes from Gossypium hirsutum, assembly GCF_007990345.1. Taxonomy (NCBI): domain Eukaryota; kingdom Viridiplantae; phylum Streptophyta; class Magnoliopsida; order Malvales; family Malvaceae; genus Gossypium; species Gossypium hirsutum. The sequence continues at coordinate 81,655,795 of NC_053436.1, forward strand.
AAGTGCTGCAGTATACATATTAGGCTCCTTAACTTGTCTATGACAATAATTCTCATCGGAACTGTTTACATCTAAATCCATTTTCAAAATGATAGATTATTAGACATGAAACATAGAGGTTCATATAAAACTTACAAAAGGTGAAGCAACGTATTTGATTTCCAGTTGCAGAAAGGAGCAAAATTTGCATTTTATTCCAATTTCTTCATCTAGCACAAGATAATGATCCCCTTGACGACATAGGACTGCTCTGTCCTGTTTAACCTCAGAAACATTAGCGGCATCCTCAATTTCCACCTGCTCATTAGTATGAACAACATAAGTTTAAGTTCAATCATCTAAATTTTGACACCTTGAATTCACATGAAAATGCTAATTTTCACTTTAAGGAGTGCCTATGCAGATAGCTCTTTCTTATACTGATAAAAAAAAAAAAGGTTAACTATTCCTAAATGATGTTAGAAACAACCGATATATTTTACATTTAATTCCTTTCTAAACAAGTTCGAGGCCTCATTGCATTTCAGTTTATAGCATTTATAGGGAGATGCGCATGTCCTATGTTTATGTTCCTATGTACTAAAAGGGAAAACAAACCCATTCAAGACAAAAGCAAGGGATTTAACTTTGATTTTAGTATACATTTGAAACTGTGGATACAATGGGCTACACATATGCAAAGCATCATTTAATGAAACAATAAATAAATAATGCAGTCTTAGTAAGTATTGGTTGGTAGGCATGCAATGCAATATAATAAAGAAAAACATTAAGTGAAAGTACCAAGGAAGGCTTTGAAGCAATCCCATCAGACGCAAGACAAAACTGCATCTCAGTCAACAGTGACTCCATTTCATCATCAACAATATCTGCATTGTTAGGAGTAACTGTGTTCTCAACCCAAGAACCGAACTTGATAGGCAAAGAGTTGTTCTCAGATTCAACTTCGAGGACCTTATTTGAATCCGAGTCTACATTCTCCAAAATAGCATCCGCCTCTACCGTAAGAAGGTGGAGTTTCCTGGAGGAGGTCGAGGCCGCCCCCACTTTTTTACCCTTAGACTTAGGCTTAGACTCGGTACCGGAAGATGTATAATCGTTGATATAAACGACGTCCTTCTCCTCTTCTTCCCCACAGTAATCCACATCCTCGGATTCATAATTGTCTTCTTCGCTTGGAGAGGGGAGAGCCTCATGAGAACCCTCCATTGGATCATCATTGTCTTCGTCTTCGTCATCATCATCATCTTCTTCTTCATTATAATCAAGATTGGAAATATTAGCAGGGTGTCTGGAATCTTGTTCACAGCGGTGTATGTCAATGTTAGGTGCTTCGTACAAGAATTGGGTTTCACGGGAGTGATTCTTAGTAGGTATGGGGCTGGGGTCCTGCACCACCACCTTCTTCCTGGTGTTCCTCCGCTTGCTTGGAGGACAGACCTCGGACCAGTAGGCTTCCATCCTACTTCGGGTTCTTGAAGCCACCGGCAAGGAGGGATTCAACATCTTACTTGTGAAGTTGGCATGAAGCAATGCAGCAATAGAAAAAGAAACAAATTAAATATTAATAATAAAAAGGTGAGGTGAAAAGGCAAGAGAAGCCCTTCATCAACTCCACTCTCCAACAAGTCAGCGGCAGCGATCAAATCAACCTTAAAAACCCTTACTTAATGTAATAAAATAAATCTACATTTAAACTATTAAAGAATAATACAAATCAATCTTATCACTCAAAGTCTTTCTAAATTTAAAATAATAAAAGAATACATATATTGTTTCACCAACATTGTTTTATTTAATTAACACATTTATTAATATCACAACAAATCTTTTGTATTATCTTTCCACAATATGTTTTCAAAATTCAAAAATCTAATCTCAGTTCAACATTCTAAATTATAATATAACTACTTTTCTTACCTCTCTATACACAGACTATCAATTAAAATTTATTATTTTTTTAAAAGTATGTAATGTTGTGAAAACTAAGTTTATATTATTTCATAAAAATATATATTTTTTTATTTTTAAACAATATTTTTTACATAAAATAAACATATATAAACTTTTAAATTAAAGATCGTCTAAAAAGAATTTAACTCTATTGCTTTTACAATATATATATATATATAAAACAACATATATGAATTATTGAGTTTTGCGTTAGTTCTAAAATGTTTTTTTAGTTATATTTAAAGTGGGTTTTTTTTATAATTAAATTTTAAATATAATTTTCTTATAATTTCTTATTAGAATTTATTTATAATTATATTAATGAGATATTTAAATACATCAATTTTAAACTCATAATTATATTTATTTTATTGATGATGTATCAACACATAAAACAATACATCAATGCTTTGTTGATAATATATGAAATTGTATATTAACGTTATAATTACTTTTTAAAAAATGTTCTTAATAATCTATACGGGTATTAACATTATATGATAATCATGATGTATAAAGGATTTAAAATTGTAACTAGTACAATATAACATTATGAATTAATTATTATCGATTTTATATTTCTTAACCGAGTATAATTAGAGGGAAGAAATTCATTACCTTACAACCACAAATTTTATAACCAACAGTCAAGTATAGTTTTACTTAAAATATGATAAATTTTATAGACTTATTTGTTTTAATTTGCAAGATAAATTGTGATTTTTCTGAACTTAAGTAATACAATATTGCAAATAGTTGTAAAATAAATTGTGGTTTTAATTTGTAAGAGATATTTCACAAATTAATACATTTTTGGAAATATGGATTTGATACATTGACATTAAAAAAGTTATTAATTTGAATATTTTACCAGAATTATAGGTTAAACTCTATTTTTATTTCCATCAATATTTAGTAGTAATTAAAAAAATATATGGAAAATAAATCTGGAATTTTTTTCATATCAGAGGGGAAAATCTACAAAAAAAATAACTGAAAATAAGTACAATGTTCATATTATCTTTAAATAATGAGGAATCATAAACTTTTCATCATAACATAAAATCGTTTTCTAAAGTAATATTAATTTATTATTATTTTAATGTAAAATATTAATAATAATTTACCTTTACAGTTTTAAGGAATTTTCTAATATATTTCACAATTATAGCACCATTTTTAAGGTTGAATTTTTTTAAAAATCTTACTTATTAAAATAAGTATTATTAACAAAAAACTTATTTATGAAACAATTTATTTCTTATTTTCTTTTTAGTTTTTAAGTAAAACTTAATTTTTTTTCAAAACCTGGCAAGTCAAAAAAGAATTTAAAAAAAACGTTGGTAACATGTTAAATAATTCAACTCATATTTACATAAAAAAATCATAAATACATTTAAACTGCTTCTGAATATTTCAAATGATTATGAAAATATTTTAGAAATTGCTTATAATATTAATAAATCAAATGTAAAAAAGTTAATATAATATTTAAATTAGATTATTGGTTCAATAATTTAGCATATCAAAAGTTTTAATTTATCAAATAAATTGTTGAGAAATAAGATTATTTTTAAAAAATTTAACAGAAATTCTAATTATGCAACGTAATTGATAATTTATTCAAATAATTTAGTTATAACATTTTTTTGTTTTAAATTTGCATTTCAATACATTAATTTTTTAAAATCACTATTTAATTATCATTTATGTATTGCAATATTATATACGTACATTCTCTAAGAAATTGTAAATTACAACTTATTTTGGGGAAGTTAGTTGAGTATATATTTTTGTTTTCTTTTATATTTTTATTATTAGGCATTTAACTTTATAAGTTTTATATCATTTTTACTATATATTAGTTATTTTAATCAAGCTATTTGAAAATATTATATAATTCTCATAAATATAGATAATAGAATAATTAGGATTGCATAATAAACTTTAACCAACCATATATACATATAATATAATAACTGTTGATGCATTGGTACAACAAGGAGAAGACAAGGAAGAGGATATAGTAGTTGTCACAGAGGCCGGTTCATTTAGTCAGGACCGGGATTCGACGGTTACAAAGAATGGAGAATAGGAGAGTATTAAGGCTAAGTGTAAGAGATAAGTTGCAAAGTATAGGGTTGGTATCTTGGAGAGTCGATCCTTTTCACATCATTCCTAGAGGTGTTTATAGGCGAGGGTCCCGTGTAGGATGGTGTTAACATGTTGGACTCTCCATCTAGCCATTTTTACAAAACACATGGGATGAATGTCTTCGATGGGACGAGAATGTCTGTGATGGGACAGATATTGTCATTCATTATGACTTGACAATATAGGGCAGTTGATGTAACATCCCAAAATTTGGCCTAGTCGAAATAGTGGTTTCGAGACCACATATTTGAGATTAAAATATTTGTTTTATGATTATTATGAGGTCTAGGATATGAAAATAAGCATGTGTTAAAGTTTCATGAAGAAATTTTAAGTATAAGGTGTCCAATTGGAAATTAGGGACCTAATTGAATAAATTGCAAAACTTGGGTTCTAGACGCAATTAGTATGAAATGCTATGGATTATTAATTAGGAGGCCTTAAATAGCAATTTACCCAATTTGTAAGTTTTTGGAAAAAAATGGGCATGCATGAAAAATTCTGAAAGGTTTTTAAGGAAGGGCATTTTGGTCATTAGGTAATAAATGAAATAAAAAGGGAAAGAGATAGCAAAAATCAGCCATCATCTTCCTTGTGGATGCCGAAATTCTCTATAGCCATAGCTAAGGTTTTGGTTCAACATTTCGAGCTTGATAGTAAGTATTCCCTAGCCCCGTTTTTGATGTTCTTTATGTTTTTGAGATCCTTGTAACATGTTCTCTCTATTTCTACCCATATTTCAAGCTGGGTTCATGTTCAAAAATTTACCCATGCATGAGAAACTTGTTTTTTGATGATTTATGGAGGAATATGAAAGGTTAAAGGATAGTAAACAATTTTTACTAAGTAATTTTTCATGGAAATGGCTTAAGGAACCATTTTGTAAAAGTTGTGAAAATAGGTAGAAAAATGTGAAATGAAAGAAAATGTGGGATACTATAAGCAAGAAAAATATTCGGCTAGGCTTAAGTAACTTAGAAATTTCATGCATTTCATTATACGAGCCTTAGGACTAAATTGTAAAAAGTGTGAAAGGTTAGGGGCAAATTGGTCATTTTGCCCGGGGGTGAGTCTTAAGTCAAAAATGAACAATGTGAGGTATACTGATATAGACCCCGAGGAACCAATTTTGGAGGTCGACCGTGGAAAAGAAAGGTTTCGGAATAACCAAAATACGAACCCGAAGCAATTACCAAGTAAGCTCGTGTAACTCGAAGTAAACCCTTAATATACACAAAATGTATATATTTGAACATATGACAATTTAGACACTCATTGCATGATAATCCATGAAATGTGGTAGTATAGTTTAAAAGAGAATTGAAGTTTCCTAATCGAAATAAAAGGATATCTGATGGATTTCTCGAAATGAATTGACGGTAAAAAGGATTTAGCTCGGATGGGTGTTCCTTTAGTGATCGAGTCTCCCGAAGAATAAGTGTGCTGAAATGGATTTAGCCCGAACGGGTAATCCGATTAGGGTCTAAATTTAGCCTGGACTGGTAATTCAAATATGAGCTCATTAGAGTACATGTCATTGTAAGGGATTTAGCCTGGACTGGTAATCCTGACATTACTCTATGAGTTTACATTTCGGGGGATTTAGCCTGGACTGGTAATCCCGCCGTAAGAGTGAGGTTCACGGGAGTACGTATTTAAAATGATTACTCACATGATTTGACGGTAAATGAGATATCCATTGAGATTCCGAGAAGTTCAATAGGATTAAAATGAGGAACGAAAATAGAAATGCTTGAAATGATGAGCTCATTTAAGATTAATGTTTAATTGTATTGACATGAAACTAACATGATGATTGAGTGTATGTGATAGGGAAATTATACTATGTAGCACCCCAAACCCAGCCCAGAAGTTATGGCCGGATCCGGCATGCCACATCAAAAACGTTAAAAAAAAAAATTTCCATTCTAAGTCCAGAAAATCGTACTTGATGTTCAAAAGATTAATTCATTAAGGGTTAAAGTGAATGGAAGTTGTGCACCAAGTAGGAAACCAGAAAAGAGGTGGTGAGTCCATCGGACTGCTTAAGTACCAAGCTCCCTTCGGATCCAATCCTAGACATGCATACTGCCATTGCCACACCTTAACGTCATGGATATTTCTAGGAAACCGATTTGATTAAGTCATTTTTACGAAAAGTGATTAATTTTGGAAAATACTTTCATTGCGGAAGCTTTGCTTGTTGTCGTGTTATTTTGAAATCAACTGTTGTTTTTGAAAACGCGCCCTAAAGTTATCCAATTTCAACAGTTAAAATAAGTATTACCTATCTTAGTAATACATATTAAAAACCATCAAAAATAAATAAGCGGCCTTATTACATTTAAAAACCCAAAACTTCAAACGTAAATAAAAGGATGTCCAGTTCACCAGAAGAAAATCAAACTTTCAGAACGGGTGGCCATTCCGAATTCCCTCACAGCTCCAAGCCCACTATGGTTGGGGATTACCTGCGTGGATGAAAATAAAAGGGATGAGTTTGGGGAAACTCAGTGTGTAAAATAACCCAACCATAGTCTAAATCAGCTCAACCCACAGAAACAGAATAAGTTGGCCTTAGCCCAGAATAGAATTCAGAATAAAGCCCATAGGCCCATAACAGAACAGAACAAATATTACATGTTTATGCAGAAACCCAACCATATCCAACCGTATACACCCCCGTACCAACCTTACACCGTGTGGGGAGACAACTCAACCCACCCAACCGCTACACACCATAGAATTTGCAGCATGGCTGCCAGAACAGATAATGTGACAGAGTCACCAGATACAGATAATCGTGGCAGAGCCACCAGAACAGATATATGTGGCAGAGCCACCAGATCAGATATTTGTGGCAAAGCCACCAGATCAGATATTTGTGGCATAGCCACCAGAACGCTTCCTCCATAATATAACCCATGTCCCCATGCAACAGATATATAATCATGGCATACATCATACAGAATCAGATCGCTATGCTTTTCAGTCAAAATTAACCCTACGGGTATAACGGTAATTTTGCACCTAGGGGTATAACAGTAATTTCCATACATAGGGGTATTATAGTAATTTAGCTACTTTTAGGGTTTTCATGCATATCCTAACTATTTACGTACTATCAGAACACTTACCACAAATACTTACTGAATTGGGCCCGTTGGCCCATGAACCCGATCTTTGGCCCATTAAGCCCAAATTATCAAAATGTACGAAATCGCGCGTACTGCAGTTTATTACTTTAGATTACCAAATATACAAACCCAACTATCTTACGAGCATTCGCACACTCGCAAATTCCCAAATACTGACTTTTCGGCATTTCGGCTTTTCGGCTTTTGCCAATCTAGTCTATGAGAGGGTGTCAGTTACACACCTGTTTGCGACGATATGCTGACGAGATCCACACACGAACCGCCTACAATTGGATTACTAACACGCTAATCTAACTATTCAAATACAAACTACGTATTAACCCCTTACAATATTCGGCCAACCACACCTACAGATCATAGTAAGCTTATAAGAAATCAATAAGCAACTCATTAACAAATTTTTGTCAATGTTTACTACATAATCATAATTGCACTGCAAGCTGTCTTCCTGAGCAACAGTCACTAAATTATTTATAATTAGAGCTACGAAACTCCAAATCAAGTGCCGTTAATTTTCCCTGGAAATAGACTCATATATCTTTTATCCATAAAATTTTTAGAATTTTTGGTATGGCCAATCAATACCAGATTTTTCTTAAAGTTTACCATGTTTCACTGTTTGACTAATCTGACCACTCTTCATTACGAATCAAATTTCTCATTGTACAGAATTCAAAATATGTTCTCGTTTATTCCATTTGAAACTAGACTCATTAAGCTTTAATTACATAATTTATGCAGCTTCTAACTCATCTCCCACAATTTATGGTGATTTTCCAAAGTCACGTTACTGCTGCTGTCCCAAGCAGATTTATTACCAAATCACTCTTTCGCACCTAACTTGCATGCTTGTTATTTAAACATATATATCACCAATCAATCATCACATATCTATGATTTTACTTAAGTATAATCTCCATTTCATCATTTTAAAGCACAACATGTTAGCCGATTTTTCCCTTTAGCATCTAAGGCACATGCATGCTCATTTGTTTGGCTCAACTTCACCTATCTTCCATTTTTCATCAAAAGAACATGAAACAACAACCAATTCCTTCATTTTAATTCATGACTAAATGCTCACAACACAACTAAAAATCAAAATATACTTCAAGAGTTAAGGTAGAATCAAGAAGAACTCATGAACCTCAAAATAGAAGCAAGGTACCAAGAACTTACCTTCAATTTTCCTCCTCCTAATGACCGAATACTCAAGAGCTTTCTCCTCTCCTTTCTCTTCTCTAACTTTCAGCTATGATGAACAAAGATGGACAAAACTTTGTTCTTTTCACCCCTTTTTCTTTTAATAAAACTTCATATTTCATCCATTTAATTATTTAATACAAAAGACATGAAATTCTTATCATGAAACATTTACCTAACCCATTATCATGAAACATTTACCTAACCCATTATCATGGAACATTTACCTAACCTATTATCATGGAACATTTACCTAACCTATTATCATAGAACATTTACCTAACCTATTATCAATTTGTATCAATTTGTACCATAAATTATGGATATCAAGTGTACATTTTGTCTACAACAACATGATGGCTGACCACTTCATGTAAAATGGGAGGTTTGTCATGCAAATCCTCCTATTTTGCACTCCTATTTATTTGACCACTTCAATTTAGCCTATAGCATTTTCAAACATTTTCACATAGGTTCTATTTCATAATTTCACCCCCTTTTTGTTATGGAACAAAAATTAACTAAAATTGTCGGGTTCTATCTTAAGCTTGGGCTTTCTAGAGGCCCACTAACATAATTAAACCTATACCAACATTCACAGGATTCCCGAAAATTGGGGCGTTACATACTATGCATGTTGGCATGAATATCTAATATGTTTGTATGCTAAACAACCGGTAAGCTTACCTTCCTATTATCCGGACTTACTAAGCATGTAAATGCTTATCCCCCTTTCATTTCCCTTGTCTTACAAAGCTCGAGGACTCGTGAAGATTGGACGACAATTGGACTATTGTCAACACTATCAAATTATCTTGCTTGGGTATATAGAAACTTTTATTTTGTTATAATGGCATGTATAGGATTCTTGGTCATTTTGTTATATGTGACATTTGGCTAGCCAATGTAAAGGCTTGAATGATATACTTATTCATTTTGTATATGACCATGGGATATGGCTCATTTTGATGTAAGCTGTAAACCTACTAATTGTGCATGGTTATGCTTAAATGTTTCATATGATGGTTAAATGTGGTATATCATGAATGGACATGTGAAATGTGGCCAAATCATTTAGGGATGGTTAGGTCATAATTGGAAATGAGTTATAAAATGAGCCAAGTATAAATGTGATTATTGAAGTGGTAATCTTTAATACAAAAAGGATAACCTAGCATGTGCTAAACCAATGAGACGAGGTTAACATGCAATAGACTATGCCAAGGTGGATTATGGACATATTTAGGTCATGTTAAATACCATTGAAGTTTATAAATATGTATGGATGTTGAAGGTGACCATTGGCTTGGAAAATAGCCTCCAATAAGGTACACACGGGCATGTGTCTAGGCCGTGTGTGGGCATGTTGCTCAGCCGTGTGTCCCCTGTACCTTGAATTTTTAGGTCAGCATGCATAGTAGTAAACACGCGGGCAAAGACACGACCGTGTGTCTCAACCGTGTAGAGGACATGGCCTTACACACGGATGTGTAACAGCCTGATTTTTGGCCTAGTCGGAACAGTGGTTTCGAGACTACTAAACCGGGGTTGGAGAAATTGTTTTTATATTATTTTATGTGTTGTGGCATGATTAAATGAGAGTATGAAAATTTTGGTGAATTAATTTTAGTGATTGCATGCTTAATTGGGAAAAATGACTAAATCGCATAAAGGGTAAAAGTTATATTTTACTTGATAGACATACCAAATAGCTAGAGAACCATAATTGGAGGTCTTTAAAGGGCAATTAGGCCCCCTCCAAGAGGCATGGCTGGCCATAGGGGAAATGAAATCAATGGGTTAAATGGTTAGGTAATTTGATGACCTAATTTTGACTAGAATAAAAATAAAATAAAGAGAAAATATATCATCTTTTTTCTACCATCTTCTCCATTGAAAATTCAGCCATTGTAGGGGGCTTTGAGCTTCAAAAATTTAAGCCACTCTCTACTCTTGGAAGTAAGTGACTTTGATGGCTTTTCTTGAAAATTTTTACATTTTTAGAACGCTGGTAGCATGAGCTTTCAAATAAGGGGACTATTTTGCAAAATGGTTGAAAGTATAGGGTTTTTCCATGATAGTAGACATGTTTTTTTCTGAAATTTTATGGGAGAAAATGAACCATGTTTGTGAAATAAACAACTTTTGTGAAAAGATTTCTCATGAAAACCCTAAAGAGGACCATTTTGCATAAGTTGTAAAATAAGTGATAAAGGTGTGAAATATTGAGAATTTTGGACTGCTTCTAGTGTAAAAAGTAACCGGCTAGGCTTAAGATATGAAGAAATTCGATAAAAATCAATTTTTGGACCTAAGGGTAAAATGATCATTTTGTAAAAGTCTAGGGGCGAAATGGTCATTTTACCCAATTTTAAATTGTTGAGTATCTAGATTAATAAAATGATTAAATTCGTAAATTTTATCATTCTAGATCAAGAATTACAAAATCTGGGCCTAGACCGGGGAAAAGCGAAGCAAGTGGACTAAGTCGAACTAGTCATCTACATTTTGTAATCCGAGGCAAGTTGTATGTAAATAATACAACTACATTGTTATTATATGTGCTTGAATTGAGATAGCATGGATTGCTTGTTTGTGGAAATAATCATGTATAATGAATATTGAGATAGTAGGACTCCTGTTTGAACCTTAGGAAATAAATCAGATATTTAGGCCAGGACATTCGGGATATTGTGTGCTAGTGTAAGACATGTCTGGGACATGCATCGGCCATATTATGAGAGCCAGTGTAAGACCATGTCTGGGACATGGCATCGGCATTAAGACGAGAGCTAGTGTAAGACATGTTTGAGACATGCATCGGCCTTGAGATGTAAGCCAGTGTAAGACATGTCTGGGACATGCATCGGCTACGAGATATGTCAGTGTAAGACCATGCCTGAAACATGGCATCGGCACGTATAAAGCTGTCAGTTTAAGACCATATCTGAGACATGGCATCGGCACGGATATGTAAGAGCTAGTGTAAGACCATGTCTGGGACATGGCGTCGGCCTCGATTTCGATAGTCAGTGTAAGACCATGTCTGGGACATGGCATCGACTTGATGGATGAGCCAGTGCAAGAGCATGTCTAGGACATGGCATTGGCATTATACCCTATGTTGAGGCTTAGTGGCTATCCTATAGTATTCCAAATGGTTCAACGGTGAGAGTTATAGTTTAAGTTAAACGAGAAAAGTATAACTATGTTGTGAGTGATACAGGTACCTAAATGAAATGCATGAGATGTGAGCTTAGTATATGCTATGTGAATTGTGTTGGATAGTGATGAGTAAGTTGTGCTTATGCCTATTTTAGTGTTATGAGTATGATAATGAATGGTAAAGTTGTCGTTATATTTATTTTCATGCAACTTACTAAGCTTTATGCTTACCCTAGTTCTTTCCATTTTCTTATAGTGCTGCCTAATTAGCTCGTGGATCAACGGATGTCGGAGGCATCAATCACACTATCAATCGAAGCACTTGGTATAGTTAGATCTATTTATTTTGATTATGGCATGTATAGGATACTGACTTTAGAATTTTGTGTCATTGTTAATTGGCCAAACGTGTTGGCTTGCTTTAGCATTTTGATTCATTTTGTATAAGGCCCCCAGAAATAGCTAAAGTTGGAAGTTTTTATATGAATATAAGAAGTTATTTCATGAATGGGTAATTTGTTGGTTGTTTTAGTAAATATGAAATGTGTAAAGGCCTTAGATGTGGTTTTTGGATTGAGGAGTCATTTTATGATGATCTTTAGCATGATGGATGTTGTTATTTTGTGTTTCAAGGTGGCAAAGGGCTTGGTAAATAGCCCTATGTTGCTCACACGGGTAGACACACGAACGTGTGTCTAGGCCGTGTGTGACACACGGCAAGCCCCATGGGCGTGTTGTCCGGCCTATGTCCCCTGCATGTAAAAATTTCAAGTTAGTATGCATGGTAGAAAACACACGGGCAGAGACACGACCGTGTGTCTCAGTCGTGTGAAGGGCGCGGCCTAGCACATAGGCGTGTGCCTTGGCTGTGTGACCCTTAAAGATTGCTAACGTCAGAAACAGAATGTTAAGATTTTTAGACACTGCTACGACACGAGCGTGTCATGGTCGTGTAGAGACATGGGTCATGGACACGGGCGTGTGTCAGGCCATGTGAAAACCTATGTAGGTTCAAATTTAAAATTTAATTCACACGGGGTGGGACACGAGCGTGTCCCTAGAGGCTTCACACGAGTGTTACCCTTCCACACGAGCGTGTGCCCTGTTTCAAGGGTCATTTTTATTAAGTCAGTTTAAGGACCCGAGTTGGTTTCGAATGGTTTCAAATGAGAGTTTGAGGCCTCGTAGGCCCACATTAAGAAGTTTTAAACAAGGTTAGAAAAAGTTTTAAATTTGACCAAGTCTTGGTGACTCAGAAATGATTGTATGCATATGATTAAGTATGGTAATGCGTCGTGCCCAGTCCTGGCCTCGAACTTGAGTAAGGGGTGTTACAGAGTGTGTGTCCTAATCGTGTGCCCCTAGATGGATGATGATGTCATAAATAGAATGTCCATATTTTTTTGCACGGGCAATGACACGGGCGTGTCTAGACCGTGTGAGGGACACGGGCTAAGGACACGGGCGTGTGTTTGGTTGTGTGAAAACCCCTGTAAGTTCGAAATGAAAAATAAATTCCAATAATTCAATACGGGTAAGGGACACGGGCGTGTCCCAATGCACATGGGTGTGTGCATTGCCTCCACACGGGCGTGTGAGGCTTGAACTTAAAAATTTCCTAAAGTTTTCTAAAGTCCTAGGTTTAGTCCCGGACCACTTTTAATGCATGATTTGAACATTGTAGGTCCATAATTGGGACAATACGATTCTGTTTGATTGGTTTTAAATTGAAATGAAATTTTATAGCCCATATTTTTCGGTAATGCCCCGTACCTCGTCCTAGTCTCGGGTACGGGTAAGGGGTGTTACATTTAGTTTTATCAGAGCTACAGTTTAGTCGATTCTCAGACTAGCATAGCATGTAACAATTCTAGTTATACATGCCATTATACAAGTTATGATAGTGTGACATCTCCTAGCCTTTTATATTGTATTTGGATATAGTAAATGTCTTCCGATTAAGCCCAAGATGGTCCGAAGGAGTCAAGAGCCATGCTCTAACTTCCGTACAACGAGCTACTTCTAGTAGTAGTAGAAGGCCTATGTTTGAGGGCCGAGAAGAGAGAAAAGGATGAGTGGTTTGGGGATTACTTGAGAAATCATTCCAATATACCACGACCTCCTCCGCCCCTTGCTTGACCTGAAGAAGTAGTTCCATAAGATATGGCTCCTGTAAGAATTGGTAAGGCCCTAGTGGATAAGCTTCAGAAATATGGAGTCGAAGTGTTTAGGGCCACGATTGATGACGATCTGGAACATGCTGAGTTTTGGCTTGAGAATACCATGCGGGTTCTCGATGAACTGTCATGTACTCCTGAGGAAAGTTTGAAATGCACAGTGTTGCTATTGAAGGACACTGCATACCATTGGTGGAAGACTGTATTCTCGGTGGCACTGAGAGAGAATATCACTTAGGAATTTTTCCAAGCTGAGTTTAAAAAGAAATACATCAGTCAAAGGTTCTTAGATCAGAAGAGAAAGGAGTTCCTAGAACTCAAACAAGGAAATAGAATCGTGGCAGAATACGTAAGAGAGTTCAAAAAGTTAAGTCAGTATGCGAATGAATAGGTTCAAATAAAGGTAGAAATTTGTAAATGCTTCGAGAAAGGTCTGAATCAGGAAATTAAGTTGCTAATTGGGATCCTCGAGATATGAGAATTTGTTGCATTAGCTGATCGGGCTAAAAAGGCCGAAGAGCTTAATAATGAAAGAAAACAAGCGATAAGAGAAGCTAGAGTTTTAAGTAAGAGATCCAGTGGCAAGATGTACTCGTTTCTTACAAAGAAATTGTGGAGTCACCAGGAATGTTCTACTTCGTCAGTGGGATATTTAGGTAGAGCAAGAAGCTCCAAACGTCATAACTTGAAGTCTTCTTCCCTTATGGTAACTAGTGTGGGAAGTGTAAGATGATCAAAAGCCGAGATGTAAAAGTTGCAATAAAGTTCATTTCGGAGAGTGCCAAATGAAGAGTGAAGCATGTTTTAAGTGTGGTTCTCTTGACCACTTCCTTAGAGATTGCCCAGAGCGAGCTGATAAAGAGGTTGAATTAGCCTCGAAGCCAAACGCTCCTATTTCTCGAGGTAGACCTCCGAGATATCCCAGAAGTACAAGTGGCAGTCGAATTGTTGCCAAGGATTCTACAGCAAAATCAGAGGCTCGAGCTCCAACGAGAACCTATGCCATATGCGCTAGACAGGAGGCCTCAGCTCCTAATGTCATTACGAGTATATTTTCTATCTATAATACTCATGTCATTACCTTAATTGACCTGGGATCAACCCATTCATACCTTTGCATGAAATTGGTGTCTAGCATGGATATGTTTGTGGAACCTACAGAATTTGTAATAAAGGTGTCGAACCCTCTAGGCAAGTCTGTGTTAGTAGATAAAGTTTGTAAGAATTGTCCTTTGATGATTCAAGGTCATTGTTTTCCGGCTAATCTTATGCTTTTGCCTTTCGATGAATTTGATGTAATACTTGGCATGGATTGGTTAGCCATTCATGATGTGATAGTAAATTGTGGTAACAAGTATATTGAATTGAAATGTTCAAATGGCAAAATTCTCTGAGTTGATTCAAGTGATTGAATACACCACCGGTTGTGATTACCCCAATGAGTGCTCAAAAGTATATGAGAAAAGGGTATAAAGCCTACCTTGCTTTTGTACTGAATACTAAAGAATCAGAGTTGAAGATTGAGTCAGTACCAATAGTGCATGAATATCCGGATGTGTTTCCAAAAGAGTTGCCTGGTTTGCCTCCTGTTAGAGAGATAGATTTTGGTATTGAGTTAGTGCCAGGAACAACACCTAATTCTATTGCCCCGTCTAGGATGGCACCAACTTGAATGAGTGAAAAGCACAGTTGCAAGAACTGACAGATAAGGGTTTTGCAAGACCAAGCTTTTCGCCTTAGGATGCTCCCGTACTATTCGTGAAAAAGAAAGATGGTTTGATGAGATTATGTATAGACTACTGACAACTTAACAAGGTGACTATTAAGAATAAGTATCTGTTACCAAGAATTGATGACTTGTTTGATCAGTTGAGGGGAGCCACTCTGTTTTCTAAAATAAATTTGAGATCCGACTACTACCAGTTGTGGGTCAAAGAGTTGAAGGTGCCTAAGACCATTTTCAAAACAAGATATGGCTGTTACGAATTTCTTGTGATGCCTTTTGGGTTGACAAATGCTCCGACTGTGTTTATGGACTTGATGAATAGGATATTTCGGCCATACTTAGACAAGTTTGCTGTTGTATTTATTGATGATATCCTGATTTATTCCAAGGATGATACCGAACATGCTGAGCATTTGAGGATTATCTTACAGATTTTACGAGATAAGCAACTATATACTAAGTTTAGCAAGAGCGAGTTTTGGCTCCGAGAGGTCGGATTCCTCAGTCACATTGTGTCGAGTGATGGCATCCGAGTTGATCCGAATAAGATTTCTGCCATTGTTGAGTAGAAGCCGCTGAAGAACGTAACCAAGGTTAGAAGCTTTTTAGGCTTAGCAGTTACTACCAACACCTTGTAAAGGGATTCTCTATGATTGCAACTCTTTTGACAAGGTTGCTGCAAAAAGATGTTAAGTTTGAATGGTCGGAAAAGTGTCAACAGAGTTTCGAGAAATTAAAGACACTACTAACAGAAGCTCCAGTTTTAGTGCAACCCAAACCGGGAAAATAATTTGTGGTTTACAGTGTGTGTCCTTGAATGGACCGGGTTGCGTCCTTATGCAAAAGGGCAAAGTAATAGCCTATGCTTCGAGACAATTGAAGCCACACGAGAAAAATTATCCAACACACGACTTGGAGCTAGCTACAATTATTTCGCCTTGAAGATTTGGAGACACCATTAGTATGGTGAAACTTGCCGCGTATTCACAGATCACAAGAGCTTGAAGTACTTGATGACTCAAAAAGAACTGAATCTGAGACAACGGAGATGGTTAGAGCTGATTAAAGATTATGAGCTGATAATTGATTATCACCTGGGAAAGGCGAACGTGGTCGTCGATGCCTTGATTAGGAAGTCCTTGTTTGCATTGAGGGCTATGAACTCACGATTGACATTATCTGATGATGGTTCGGTTTTGGCAGAGTTAAGAGCCAGACCAAAATTCCTGCAAGAAATTTGCGCAACTCAGATCAATGACAGTGATTTACAGGCCAGGAGAGCACAATGTGAGACGGTGCTGAGTCAGCCTTTCGAGTTGATTCTAATGATTGTTTGATGTTTCAAGATAGGGTTTGTGTACCCAAAGACGATGATCTTACTCGAAAAATTTTGTAAAAGGCACATGATAGTCATCTGTCTGTTCATCCGGAAAGTACCAAGATGTATAATGATTTAAGGAAAATGTACTTATAGAATGGCATGAAAAGGGACATCTCTGAATTTGTGTCGAAATGTTTGATATGTCAATAGGTCAAGGTTGAACACCGAGTACCTTCGGGTTTGTTACAGCCTATGATGGTATCCGAATAGAAATGGGATAGAATTACCGTGGACTTCGTGACTAGATTACCGTTAACCTCAAAAAAGAAAGATGTTTTTTGGGTTGTGGTTGATAGACTAATGAAGTCAGCTCACTTCATCCCGGTACAGACTGACTACTCTCTTGATAAACTGGCCGACTTGTACATTTCTGAAATTGTGAGATTACACGGGGTACCGTTATCAATTATTTTAGATAAGGACTCGAGATTCGCTTCGAGATTTTGGAAGAAACTACAAGAAGCTTTGGGTACAAAGTTGAGTTTTAGTACGACATTCCACCCATAAACTAATGGTCAGTCTGAGAGGACAATTCAGACTCTCGAGGACGTGTTACCGTGTTGCGTTCTTGAATTTCACGGTAGTTGGGAAAAATACTTACCTTTGGTGGAATTTGCCACAACAACAATTTCTAGATGAGTTTAAAAATGGCACCTTATGAGGCATTATATGGCTAGAATTGCCAAACTCCACTGCATTGGACAGAGTTCAAGGAAAGTCGGATTCATGGAGTTGATTTAGTCAAGGAAACTGAAGAAAAGGTTAAAGTGATATGAGACTGTTTGACAGCAGCATCGGATAGGCAAAAGTCATATGTTGATTTGAAGAGAAAAGAGATTGAGTTTCAAGTCGGAGATAAAGTATTCTTGAAAGTGTCTCTATGGAAAAATGTTTTGAGATTTGGTCGAAAGGGCAAACTGAGTCCAAGGTTTATCAGACTATATGAGATTTACCGAAAGAGTTGGACCGCTAGCCTACCAATTAGTGTTGCCTTTCGAATTGGAAAAGATTCTTGATTTATTACATGTATTCATATTGTGTAGATATAGATCAGACCCCTTACATACGATTTCACCTGCTGAAGTTGAGATTAGGCCGGATATGACTTATGGTGAAGAACCAGTAAAGATTTTGGCTCGAGAAGTCAAACAGTTGAGGAATAAGAATATAGCCTTGGTGAAAGTTTTATGGCATAGACATGGAATGGAAGAAGCCACATGGGAACCTGAAGAAGCCATGAGAATTCAATATCCGAAATTGTTTACTGGTAAGACTTTCAAAGACGAAAGTCCCTAAGAGGGGAGAAATGTAACATCTCAAAATTTAGCCTAGTCGGAATAGTGATTTTGGGACCACAAATCTAAGATTAAAATATTTATTTTATGATTATTATAATGTCCAGGATATGAAAATAAGCATGTGTTAAAGTTTCATGAAGAAATTTGAAGTATAAGGTGTCCAATTGGAAATTAGGGACCAAATTGAATAAATTGCAAAACTTGGGTTCTAGAAGCAATTAGTATGAAATTGCTATGGATTATTAATTAGGAGGCCTTAAATAGAAATTTACCCAATTTGTAAGTTTTTGGACAAAAATAGGCATGCATAGAAAATTTTGAAAAGTTTTGAAGGAAGGGCATTTTGGTCATTTGGTAATAAATGAAATAAAAAGAGAAAAAGATACTTGTGTTTGATGATTTATGGAGGAATATGAGAGTTTAAAGGATAGTAAACAACTTTTACTAAGTAGTTTTTCATGGAAATGGCTTAAGGGACCATTTTGTAAAAGTTGTGAAAATAGGTAGAAAAATGTGAAATGAAAGAAAATTTGGGCTACTATAAGCAAGAAAAATATTCTGTTAGGCTTGGGTAACTTAGAAATTTCATGCATTTCATTATACAAGCCTTAGGACTAAATTGTAAAAAGTGTGAAAGGTTAAGGGCAAATTGGTCATTTTGCCCGGGGGTGAGTTTTAAGTTGAAAATGAACAATGTGAGGTATTAATAAATTTTTTTTACTGATATAAACCCCAAGGAACCAATTTCGGAGGTCAACTGTGGAAAACAAAAGGTTTCGGAATAACCGAAATACGAATCCGAAGCAATTACCAGGTAAGTTCGTATAACTCAAAGTAAACTCTAAATATACACAAAATGTATCTATTTGAACGTATGACAATTTAGACACTCATTGCATGATAATCCATGAAATGTAGTAGTATAGTTTAAAAGAGAATTGAAGTTTCCTGATTGAAATAAAATGATATTTGATGGATTTCTCGAAATGAATTGACGGTAAAAAGTATCTAGCCCGGACGAGTGTTCCTTTAGTGATCAAGTCTCCCAAAGAATAAGTGTGATGAAAAGGATTTAGCCCAGACGGGTAATCTAATTAGGGTCTAAATTTAGCCTGGACTGGTAATTCAGATCTGAGCTCATTAGAGTACATCTCGTTGTAAGGGATTTAGCCTAGACTGCTAATCCCAACATTACTCTATGAGTTTACATTTCGGAGATTTAGCCTGGACTGGTAATCCTGCCGTAAGAGTGAGGTTCACGGGAGTGCGTATTTGAAATGATCACTCACACGATTTGACGGTAAATGAGATATCCATCGAGATTCTGAGAAGTTCAATAGGATTAAAATGAGGAACGAAAATAGAAATGCTTGAAATGATGAGCTCATCTAAG
Organism: Gossypium hirsutum; assembly: GCF_007990345.1. Taxonomy (NCBI): domain Eukaryota; kingdom Viridiplantae; phylum Streptophyta; class Magnoliopsida; order Malvales; family Malvaceae; genus Gossypium; species Gossypium hirsutum. Next base: position 81,675,403 of record NC_053436.1, read on the forward strand.
ATTAATGTTTAATTGTATTGAAATGAAACTAACATGATGATTGAGTGTATGCGATAGAGAAATTATACTATGCATGCTGCATGAATATCTAATATGGTTGTATGCTGAACAACCTGATACGATCCGCCTCGGGTGAGTCGAGTCGTATTAGTGATTGCCCGATCGTCGACAAGAAGTTACGTTAGGTTTAGTTGAGTTGAAGGAATGGTCGAAATGGTAAGAGTGGTATGAACGAAATGGTATGAATGAAAATGGTATGAAGGAAGGGGTATGAACGAATTGGTCGGTTTAGGTACGAATTGGTAAGAAGAAACGTGTTTGAACTAATAAAGGTGCTTACAAGAACCAATACCGATATGGTACTGACCCATTGTTTTTAAGCCCTTTTCAGTTTGGTTTAGGATTGGTAAAGGAAACCTCGACCCACTATCTAACAAGATAGGAACCTCGGTATGTTTGAACGCCACACTACGGGTAGTGATAAGTTCGGGTTCGACAAAGAAAACGGTTGACACAACTAGAACACTAGGAAAGCCAATCGAATCTTTGAATGAAATCGAGAAAACGTTGCCTCACAATTTTGGCAGCATAACATTAACAAAGAGTCAAAAGTCCTTTTTACATGGGAAATTAACAAGTATTTATAGGCCTAAAGTCTAGGAGGCCGAATGGCCTTTCATACTTACAAATTAAGTAAAAGAAATTCTAGAAAATTAATCCTTAATGTGCATGACTAAATTCGGCTATGGAACATGAATTGTGAATGCTTCATGCTTAAGAAATGACAAGTGAATGAATGAAGCTCCAAGGGACACTTGCTAGGTTCGGCCTCCCTTGTTTAATGAAGCAATTAAGTGACAACCTTTAGCCAAAAATCATGAATTAAATGGTGATACTCCAAGGGCCAAAATAGGTGTGAATGCCGCAATAAGTGTGAACATGATGAACCAAAAAGACTTGTTGTGTGAACACAATGTGAACGGAATGTAGAGGTTCATGGAAGAAGACATTTGGCCAACCATCTCATGCATATATTATGTCCTTTTGACCGAATAGTCACTTGTTTAGATGAAGAGGTAGCACAACATACATGGCTCTTGGTCATTCATGAACCCTTGGAATCAATGCACCTTGCCATTCATGCATTTAACCAATTCATGCATCTTGAGTGTCCATGCACCTTAGCCGTCCATGTACCCTCCATAAGTGTTGTCTCTTCAAACCTCATGCGTCTATTGATGTTCCTACATAAGACATGTGAACAAAAAATTAATCCTAGCCATGTGAAAATTTTGGCTAATGAGAACACAAGTAAAAAAGAAAATTAAATTCGGCTGTGACTAAATTTAATTAACATCAATTAAGCATTTTAAGACATAATTAATACTACTAATATGAACCCAATTTATTATATAGCATATTAATTAACTTTTAATAGACTTATTAAATTTAAGTCAATAGTAAATAAATGAAGTCAAAGTTAGACTTCATGAGCTGAAGTCTAGCTCATGAGCTATAACCGAGCTAGGCTTGGACTCGTGAGCTGGTAGTGAGCTAGACCCGAGCTGGGGAACTGGAAGTGAGCTGAATTCCAAGCTAGTAAGCTGGTTTTGAGCTAAATGTGAGCTAACTTGAGCTGGTGGTGAGCTAAACTAGACTTGTAGGCAATTGTACGGTAAATTCAAAGAGCTGGGATAAGCTTTCTCGAAACGTCCTAGTAGTGTTTCATCCCAAAGTTGAACCACAAAAGTTGCGATAGACTCTTTAAACACCTTGGCTCGAGCTCGAGTGATAGGACCTTGAGGTAGCACCATGGAGTCCTTGCTCGAGCTAGCTGTTGCAAGGGGCATGCTCGCATCACAACCGGTAAGCTTACCTTCCTGTTATCCAAACTTACTAAGCATGTAAATGCTTATCCCTCTTTCATTTCCCTTGTCTTACAAAGCTCGATGACTTGTGAAGATTGGAAGACGGTTGGACCATTGTCAACACTATCAACTTGTCTTGCTTGGGTATATAGAAACTTTTATTTGTTATAGTGGCATGTATAAGATTCTTGGTCATTTTGTTATATGTGACATTTGGTTAGCCAATGTAACGGCTTGAATGATATACTTATTCATTTTGTATATGGCCATGGGATTTTGCTCATTTTGATGTAGGTTGTAAACCTACTAATTGTGTATGGTTATGCTTAAATGTTTCATGTGATGGTTAAATGTGGTATATCATGAATGGACATGTGAAATGTGGCCAAATCATTCGGGGACGGTTAGGTCATAATTGAAAATGAGTTAGAAAATGAGCCAAGTATAAAATGTGATTATTGAAGTGGTAATCCTTAATACAAAAAGGATAACCTAGCATGTGTTAAACTAATGAGATGAGCTTAACATGCAATAGACTATGCCAAGGTGGATTATGGACATATTTAGGCCATGTTAAATACCATTGAAGTTTATAAATATGTATGAATGTTGAGGGTGACCATTGGCATGGAAAATAGCCTCCAAGAAGGTACACACGGGTAGACACTCGGGCATGTGTCTAGGCCGTGTGTGACATACGGCCTGCCCCTTGGGAGTGTTGCTCAGCCGTGCGTCCCCTGCTCCTTGAATTTTTAGGTCAACATGCATGGTAGTAAACACACAGGCAGAGACATAGCCTTGTGTCTCAATCGTGTGAAGGACATGGCCTTGCATACGAGTGTGTGTCTTGGCCGTGTGCCCCTAGATGGATGATGACGTCTTAAACAGACTGTCCATATTTCTGGGCACAAGCGATGACATGGGCGTGTCTAGGCCGTGTGAGGGACACGGGCGTGTGTTCGGCCGTGTGAAAACCCCTGTAGGTTCAAAATGAAAAATAAATTCCTATAATTCAACAGGGGTAAGGGACACGGACGTGTCCCAATGTACACGGGCGTGTCCCAATGTACACGGGTGTGTCCTAATGCACACGGGCGTGTGCATTGCCTCCACATAGGTGTGTGAGGCTTAAACCTAAAAATTCCCTAAAGTTTTCTAAAGTCCTTAGTTTAGTCCCAGATCACTTTTAATGCATGATTTGGACCTCGTAGGTCTATAATTGGGACAATACGATTCTATTTGATCAGTTTTAAATTGAAATGAAATTTTATAACCCGTATTTTTTAGTAATGGCCCGTACCTCGTCCCGGTCTCGGGTACGGGTAAGGGGTGTTACAATTGAACCCATGTGGTATTGGGTGACCAATGACATTACGTTATTAATGGAGGCCTAAGAGGTCTGGATATCGAAGGTTTGTGCCTGCCCGACTGGTTATTGCTAGAGGTCAAACTCGTGGAAAACCTTCCAATTGGTTGTTGATGGGTTTGCTACTGGGGCAACCTTTCGGCTTGTCATGTGTCGTTAATATAGGGGGTATAACAATATTGGTAAGGTGAGCATGGACAACATGACTTTGTATACCCACAACGATGTCCCATCAACTTAGACAACCCAGCCAACTAGATCAATTCCTTCGTTTCAGCTAACACCCTCATCCCACTCAGCTTAGGAAATTTTTCTTGTAATAGCCTAATTTTTAGTGGTGTCAGAACAGTGATTCGAGATCACTAAATCCGACATATGAGTAGGAAATATTATTAATTTAGTGAGTATAAGTTAAATGTGAAGTTAGGAAAAATTTTGAAATAGTGAAATGTACAAAATATATATATGTATTAAAATAATTAGAATTGAAAACGAGGTATCGAGACCTCGAGAATTTTAAATCGAGCCATAAATATTTTTATAAATATTTATGGAGTGTTAATAAGATAGTATTAAAGTTTCGTCAAGAAATTTTAAAGTACTGATAGCTAATTGAACAAAAAGGACTAAATTGTATCAAATGCAAAATTGTGGGAAATGATTAAATAGCTTAAATGATAAAAGAAAGAGGGTTTAAAAGGCAAATAGACCCAAGGTCTATTTGGGATAGACGGAAAGAGCATGAAATCACCAAGAAAATAAGGGAAAAATTGGAAAATTGCAAAATTTACTTAATAAAGCTAGGACTAAAGTGGAATTATCTAGATTTCTCTTTATTTTTCTGCATTCTCATCAGTAAAAACACCATGGAAGAGTTCCCTTAAGCTGGTTTTTCATATTTTTACTGCAAGTAAGTTCAATTCTTGATTATTTCTTGAAATTTTTGTGTTTTTGTGACTTTTACAACTAGGTCCATTTGTTGAATTCATTAGTTCTTGATTCTATGAAAGAAATTGAAAGTTTCTATGAATATGTACTGGAAGTATATGATGATTTGATATAGAATTAGAGCTTTAAATTATTTATATGCTGATTTTATTGAAAGAATTGAATAGAAAGTGAATGTTTGGGACCTAAATTGTAAAAGAGTTTGAAGTTAGAGTTTTATGTGGAAATTCTGAATTTCAATAGTTATGAAATAACTTATAATGTCTAGGAAAAGTATTAATTTAGAAAATTAGTTTAATTGAGGGGTTAATTAAGTAAGGACTGAATTGTATGAACTGTGAAATTTGGGGCAAAATGAGAATCAATATTTTGCACTAAAACAGTTTTGGACAGCATCAATAGTCTAACTTTGAAAAATCTCCAAAAATTTTAGAAATCTAATTAGAGGATGAATAAAATATGAAATTAAATCTTATTGAGTCTAGTTTCTTATAGAAGAAACGGTGTAAGCAATGGAATTGTAAATCATGAGATATAATAAGTTTTGTGAGACAATGTCAGAATGATTTCGGGTTCCCCTGTTCTGACTTTGGAAAATCATAAAAAATTGGATAAAAATAATTAAGGGATTAAATTTAATTTTTAAAATCCTTAAAGAGTCTATCTTCAATAGAAATAAGCGGGAACATTATCCGGATCTCGTACGATGAGATAATTAATTCTTAGTGAAGAAGGGTCGGAACTGTCAGACAGCAGAACAGGGGCAACTTTAAAGAACAAACTGTACTTATTGGCTAAACCAAAAATTCTGAAAATTTTATGGTAATAAGATAAGTAAGTCTAGTTTCAGGGAAAATTAATGGATCTTAATTTTGAGTTCTGTAGCTTAAGATATAAATAATTTAGTTACTATGATGCAAATGGACAGTTTTGAATATACATAAGTAAATGGTGAAATTATTGATAATGTTACTTGTTGCATGTTATATAAAATTAAGGATGTGGAATGGAGAGGAGGGGGAGGAAAATATGTATGAATATTCAGCTAGCATGGCTAATTTGTATGTTTTAGGCTCATGGACTAAATTGAATAAAAGTAAAATTTTATGGGCAATTTTGTAAAAAAATGTTAGAAATGACCAATTTGCATGAAATGGATTATTTTATTATTTAAATTACAAAATTAAATGAAATTATTAATTTAGCTCAAGACCAGGGAAAAACATGTTTTAAGGATTAAATTGAAAAGTGTTGAAATTATGGAAAATTCTGACATTTTATAGAATTCATAGGTTGTTATTAATTTGTGTGAGAATAACGGCTGGAAATAAGGATTAAATTGCAATAATTTTATTTTATTTTAACCTAAGGATGAAATCATCATTAATTAAAAGTTTAGGGGTAAAATGATAATTTTGTTTAGAGCATTAGTTGAATGTATTATAACATGAAATAAATGAAAACGACGATTAAATTTCTTTATAAAGATCCGGATGACTTGAATACGAGACTTGAACGTGGAAAGGAAAAGATATCGGATTAATGAAATATTTGATAAATGAATCGGTAACTCCGGTAATGCTCTGTAACTCTATTCTGGTGACGGATTCGGGTTAGGGGCGTTACATTTCTAGCCTGATCTCTACATAAGTTCATTCTTTTTCCACTCTTGCAGTACCATCCTTGCAATTTGCATATACCCTCCTCTCCACTTTATAGCAGTTCATAAAAGCTCTAAATATTCCCTTGAGTTCTAACCTTACTATCTCCACTATGTTAATTTACGCCTCAACTCCCTTAGCCACCGTAGAGTATCAACCATCATCTGGTGCACCTCCTCTTAAACCCTTGGAGCAAGTAGCACGTTGCTTTTAGCAAGTTGTAACTTACCTTACAACTACACCACCTTCACGATTGTGGCTTTCACTCCACTAGACCAAAGTTCTCATCAGGAAGCTTCTGACCCCAAGCCTCCTGATTTGAAAACCCAAGAGAAATTGCGACGTTTAGAAGAGCAATTCTCTTAGTAAGATTATCATTTTAAAGAGTCGTAGAAGCAAAAATACATTTTTAATTAAAGGAATGCTCAAAATGAATAGTTAGTTGCTGAGTTGAGGGCAAAAAGGGAGGTTTCTAGATGAGAAAACTTGATTCGACAATAAAATTAGGCATAATTTTCCCTTTGTGGAAACCATAAGCATAACGATCTAAGTGGTCTCCGTTGAAACAATGCTGACCCTTGATAGCATCTCAGCACTCCTGAGGCAATAACAATATCTTCATAGAAGAACAACTCAAGGCTTTTAGGGCAAAATTGATGCAAGAAGTGAATGAGTAAAAATAAATAAAATTGTCTGGGATTTTTTTAATGAACCTTTGGCCCCAAAAGACTTCGACAACCACATTTCAACTTCATTCAAGTTTCCAAAGTTCATATATAATGGGTCAGGGGATCCGAAAGACCATCTAGCCCTATATAATAATCATATGAATATAATGGAGGCATCTAATAGAATCAAGTGCAAAGCTTTCTCTACGACCTTTTAGCAAATAGCTCGACAATGGTACCTGTCACTGCCTTGGGGATCCATCAACTTCTTTAATCAATTGGTCAAACAATTCATTAGTCATTTCTTGGCCAACAAGACACTCTAACAAGTGAGTCCTTTCATGATTATGTTTGACAATTTAGTGCAACAACAATAATCATGAAGGGAGTCACTGATGAATGGGCCATCTAGGTTGTAACACCCTTTACCTAGTTCAATTGCTAGACCCAAATAATGAGATGCTACGAACAATTACCAAACAATTTTCATACAATTTATGAATGAAATATCAAATAAATATTAAATAATCACATATGAACATGTATAAATTCATTAATCAATCTATTTCAGGTAGATATTAAGTATACGGAAGCCTAAAAACAATTCAGTAATGAACAAGGATTAAATCAAATAAAAAACAAAAAGAAAGGAAAAGCCTGCATACATGGGTCACACGGCCGTGTCCCCTAGTCATGTGCGAAAGCTTAGCCCGTGTTGATGAACCACATGGTCGTGTCACTAGACTTTGTACAATAGCCGTGCCCATGTAAGATAGACCACAAGGCCGTGTGAGTGGGTCACATGGCTGTGTGGATGGGTCACAATGTAACAGCCTGCTTTTAGTAAAATCGGAACAATGGTTTTGGGACCAAAAAATCACTGTCAAAATAATTATTTTATTATTATTTTAATGTTTACAACATGATATTATGTTTGTGTGAAATTTTCGTTAAGAAATTTTATCGTTTGAGTGCTTAATTTGATAAAAATGACTAAATCGCGTAAAGTGTAAAACTTGTGTTCTATTAGCTAAAGGTGTCTAATAGCTATGAAATATTAAAGTGAAGGTCCTTATGTGGTAACTAGACCATTTTTAATGTTAGTGAACATTTATATACATGGTTTAAGTGATTTTAATGGTTTAATTAAAGGTTAAATAAGTAAATTGATAAATAAACATAGTAAAATAAATAAAACAAAATAAGCTTTCTTGTTCATCTTGTTCTAGCTGAATGTTAGGGAGGAGAAAACACCATTTTTGAGCTTCAATATTTGGCTATCTAACCTTGATGCATTTAAGTTCATTTTTGTCCCGTTTCTAATGATTTCTATGTTTTTGAGATCGTTGCAACTTAATCTAGCTAGCCCAGCGACTATTTTGCAAAACTGTTAAAAATTTAGGGTTTTTCCACTGATGAATATGTGTGTGTTTTGATGTTTAATGATAGAAAATTTATGCTTGTTGTTAGATAAACAACAATTGTAAAGTGATTTTTGACAAAATTGTTAATTAGGTATTAAATTGAGAAATATTGAAATTTTGTGGTTAAATTGTGAAATAAATGAAAAATATGGGCTGCTAGGGACTTAATTGAAATTCAGCTAGCATGGGTATAAGTTAAATTTCATGAATTTATATTTTTATGATATAAGGACTAAATTGTAAAAATGTTGAAATATTAGGGGAAAAAGTGTAAAGTTACCTTAATGTGTATTTTGGATTAAATTGGATAGAATGATTATTAAATAAGTTTATTTTGATTATATTTAGACTAATAAAAGCGAAATTCGGATTTAGATCAGGGGAAAAACAAAGTATTAGACTAATCAACTTATTCCGTCATTTTTACAATCGAGGTAAGTTCGTATGTAATAAGTAGTGTTATAATTATGTTTTAAATGCTTTGATATTGCATAAATTGTGAGTACGACCTTTTGGATACATTCAACAATGATTCGACAAATGTAAAATCCCGATTGAACCTTAGGAATAGATTAGGATACGAATGATATGTCATTAGGGATTATGTGATTTGGGTGCTAGTTCGTACGTCCTATCGGTGGCTGAGTTATCCAGCATGTGTTGTGGATACTCATCAGCTTGTGTGAACAGCATCGTGTAGCTTCGTCATGACCATCAGCTTGTGTAAGCAGACCCATTGATAACTCGAGAGTGAGCATTATATGTGATATGAGATAGAGATAGCTTCGGCTATATATGTGGCATTTAGGGTGCGAGTTTCCTGGGTATCTAGTAGTATTTTGAATGGTTCAACGGGTATATCGAAGATATGAAATGGTGAGAAATAGACAAGTATCAGTATAGGTATGTACGAAAACTACGTAAGCATCGAATCCATGGAAGTTATGTGTTTATGGTTAATTATGTGATTGAATATATGTTAACATTGTAGTTAAATGTTTTATAGTATGTTATGTTCATATTATGAATGGTAATTGAATGATGAGCTTTGCTTAGCTTACATTGTTTATTTTCCCGTGTTTTATAGTGAAATCAAAGCTAGCTCGGATTCGAGAATCGTTAGAGATCTCATTACACTATCAAGCTATCACTGTGGTACCTTTGAATCTATGTTTATGGTTATAAGGCGTGTATAGGAGTTTGGTCATTTTGATATATTTTAGTAATGGATTTAACCTTAGGAGTTGTCTTGTAAATGTTGATGGATGTATTATGATTTTATCCATGTGATTTCGCTTGCATTTGGTATGTTTTGCTCATGTATATATATGTGTAAATGATCTTGTGATGTGTGGTTAATTAGTGATAGAAAATGCTTGTTATGAATAGGCATTATGGATATCAAATGGTTGAGTGTTGAATATTGATATGCTAGTGAATCTAGGAAAAATAATGCATATTTGAAAGTTGTTATACTGATGATTTGAGAAAGTGAAGTTTGGTATGAAATTAAATGGCATACTGTGGTATTTGTGTGTCTTGTATATGCTAGTATTGAAATGGCATGATTTATGCTTGGTTGAGGCTGGATGAATTCCCCTGTATGTCATGTTTGGTGTCATTTGGTTTGGTGTAGGTGTATGCAAATTTGGGTGGCAAGTTGGCTTGGTAAATAACTTATTTTTGTCCACACGAGTAGAGACATGGGTGTGTGTCTCAGCTGTGTGTGACACACGGTCAGGTTACATGGCCGTGTGGCATAAGTCAGTATACCCTATAGGTTTGGCATGGCCTAGCACACGGCCTGACACACGGGCGTGTGTGGCCATTTCAAGGGGCACACGGGCTAGTCACACAGGCGTTTGGTTTTCCGTGTGAGCTAAGTCAGAGAGTTACAGCAGATAGGACACAGGCTGGGACATGTGTAACACCCCTTACCCGATACCGTCGTCGGAGTCGAGCACGAGATGTTACCTGGCTTATCATACTAATTCGGGGCATAAAATTTGCTTTTAAAATTAATTTATTTATATTTATTCAATATGTCCCTAAAAAGGGCCCTCGAGACCCTAAAACATGCAATTGAAATGGTTCGGGACCAAACTGGGAACATTAAAATTTTTTCGAATACTTAGACAAATCAAAACAGTTTATTTCATTATTCCTTATAAAACTGCCCACCTACGTCATAGTCACTGAATAAATCATAACTCGAGTAAAAAAACTCAAAATTTATATTCGTTAATTTTTCCTGAAACTAGACTCATATATCTTCTTACTAAATTTTTCAAAGAATTTTTGGTCTAGCCAATTAGTACAGTTTATTAGTTAAAGTTTCCCCTATTACACTGTTTGACTACTCTGACCTCTCCTCACTACGAATCAATTTTCTCCCTATATAGAATTCAAATAACCATGCCGTTTATTTCTCTTGAAAGTAGATTCACTAAGGAATCTATAAATATAAACTATAACTCCTAATTCGTTTTGTACAATTTTTAGTGAATTTATAAAGTCAAAATAGGGGATTCAGAAATCGCTCTGACCCAGTCTCACTAAAATTCAAACATCTCTTAATATACACTTCTTTTGCTTACTCTGTTTCTTTTATATAAAAATAGACTCAATAATATTTAATTCTATATCTCATTCATCACCTAATTCCATTTCTACTATTCTTGGAAATTTTTCAAGATCACGTCATTGTTATTGTTCAGTATTATTTTAATGCTAATTTCACTTTTTCATGATTTCTTTGTATTAACTACCATTTAGGCATACATTACACTGAAACATGTTTTCATTAGCCATTTCAATAGCTAATCATTATCAAATATTTACATACACCATTCTTTAGCCATATAATAAGGACATACACACAAAATGGCTAAGTCCCTATACATGCCATAAACTAGAACGCTTGTAAACGAAGATACCCATTTGGTAACTTGATAGTCGATAGTGTGAAGTGATCTCCGACGACCTCCAACCCGAGCTTGCTTTTAAGTACTCTGAAACATGGGAAAGTGAAAGAAGTAAGCTTATAAAGCTTAGTAAGTTCACATGTAAAATAATAAGCATTAGCAATCAATTTAGCTTACTACTATGCTATCATAATTTGCTTAAATAATGTTTAGTTCTTACTTTCCCATCTTACTCATCGGTAACCTTACCAAAGGCTCAGAATACAAAAGACACCTTACTTAATAGCTTGCTTACATACCTGCAACATCTCATTTAACACATGAGCACTCTTTCATAATATAGGCATATTGCCAATCATGTCATAAAGTGTCACAAGCATAACTGAAAACTCATCACTCACTTAATACTTGATAATCTCAATTACTTACAATCTCAATATTAAATAAGCCTTAAAAGCATACCTGTACTCTTTCTTCATGTTCTCACCTTGTTGTTTCTTTGACTTACTCTTTGGATTACTTGGGAACCTTTTCCTTTTTGAACTTACCATTGCCATGTCTTAACATGGTCTTACCTGGTATCCTTGCCTTATGAACTCACCAATGCCATGCCTTGGAATGGTCTTACATGGGACCTTTTCCTTATAGTAACTCATCAATGCCATGTCTTGACATGGTCTTACATGATTTCCTTGCCTTATAGAACTTATCAATGCCATGCCTTGGCATGGTCTTACATGATATCCTTATCTTACCAAATGCTATGCTCCAAATATGGTCTTACATGGTACCCTTGTCCTACCAAATGCCATGTTCCAAACATGGTCTTACATGGTATCCTTGTCTTAGAGCCAATGCCACATCTTGATGTGGTCGTACATGGAGTCCTTAATCAATGCTGATGCCATGTCTTGACATGGTCTTACATGGTATCTTAACCGTCAATTCCTCCTTAAATGCCATGTTATGAACATGGAATTTTCCGTCAATTCTTCCTTAATTGCCATGGTACAACCATGGACTTTGAGATATCAATGCCTTATCAAGTCATAGCTAAAACATACTTGCTCAAATTCTCAAGGTTAGTCGCATAACTCAATAATAACAATACTAATAACAATAATTGCATAATAATAAAATGCTACTCAACTTACATACTTACATTCTCAATCTCATCATATCATCAACTTAACTTATTCTTATCAAACTATTCTAGTCAATACTTTCTTGTTATCATACAAAGCCATAATACAAAATATGGTCTTACATATAAATTTTACAAGTTCTCTTTCCAATATTGAATTATTATCGAACATTAATCATTATATCTGAAACTCAATACTAAAGTATTTATGGCCAAAATATCAATTTATCGTTCAAATATGCATAATTAAATGCTTATTAAACATATGAACTTACCTCGATACCAAAACGACCATTTTACTAACTTTCCCGATTTTTGATTTTTCTCCCGTTCTAGGTCCAAATCTCACTTTCTGGGATCTAAAATATAATATTTCACTTATTTAATTATTCAAAACATTCCCTAACTCAAAATTTGGCAAAATTATAATTTTTCTCCTAAACCTTTGCAGAATTACGATTTTACCCCTATGCTCAAAAATTAAAATTTATCAATTTTCTTATGTTTTATGACACGTTGAACATTTTTCCCTTCTATAGAAACATCAAATTCCCACTCTATCATGTACTTATGAACATTAGGTATTTTTACCTATTATGTCGTTTTACTCATTTTCACTTAAAATTGCTTAGCAAAAGTTGTTTAACATAATTTCAAGCTTCATATTCTACCATAAAACATCAAAATAAACATATTTAACCTATGGTTATTTTTCCAAATATGAACCCTAGCATGAATTATTGCTAGAATAAGCTAAATCAAGTTACAAGGACTCCAAAAACGTAAAGAACATTAAAAACGAGGGTAGAACGGACTTACTATTGAGCTTGGAAAGCTTGGAAACCCTAACCATAGCTTTCACCATGCTATATTCGGCCTCCATGAAGAAGATGGACCAATTTTGGCTTTATTTTCCCTTTTTAATTTTTTTAATTACTAAATGACCAAAATGCCCTTAAAGGCTTTTTTTTCAAATTTGTCCTATTCTTGCCCATTTTTGTCCAAACTTAAATATAATGGTATAATTCTAAATAAGGACCTCCAATTTAAGAACCCATTTCAATTAAATCCTCTTTATTATCTAGAACACACATTTTGCTAATTTTACAATTTAGTCCTAATTATCAAATTAGGTACTTATACATAAAATTTCTTCACGAAATTTTCACACAATTATTCAATCAATGAATAAAACTTAAAACTTAATTGGAATAAATTTTTTTTGACCTTGGATTCATGGTTTCGCAATCACTATTTCGTTTAGGCCCTATTTCGGGATGTTACAACACGACCATGTGATCCCATTTCGAATGTCCACACGGCCTGTGACACGAGTGTGTCTTTGGTCGTGTGAGACACACGACCAAGCCATACGGGCGTGTGTCCTTTGTATTTTGTAAAATTTTCTAAGTCTTCCAGAAATTTCATAAGATATTGGTTTAGTCCCGAGCTACCTCGAATGCATGTTTTAGGCCTCGTAGGCTTATATTAGAGACATTATGAATGTATGTGAATGTTTTATATTTGAAATGGAAAATGTATGAGAAATGTTTGTTTAATTGGGTTATAAGTCTAGTAATGCTCCGTAACCCTATTCCGGGAATGAATATGGGTAAGGGTGTTACACACAGTGTCGTGTGAGCAAACCATGTAACTCTTTGTACCTGTGTGCACCAAATCACTTAAATTTTTATAGACCATGCGATTCTGCCATAAGTACGTGTATGGCACACGGTCGTGTACCAAGCTGTGTCTTAGGCCGTGTGTACCTGGAAAATGCATTCCAAAACAAGCTATTCAACCATGAAATGCTTATGCCACAAGATATCATTTAAGCCACATTTCATCCTATTCAAAAACATTCAATTCAAGTTAAAATCATCATTTTAAACAACCATCCTAAATGCCTAACCAATATGCCACAATTGGTACCTCAATCAACAATTCATAACTAGCAAATGACCATATCCATTCATACCAGTATACCATAATGGTACCTCATATAATCAAGTCACACATGTATACATTCAACCATCACATGTTTAAGTATCAAACTTACCAAAACATTTCCTAAACATAATCTAAGCATATTATCTATCAAACCATAACCAAGCATCAACCAAAACACCATGCCTAACATGATATTTTTCTCAACTATAAAGTCATTAAGCATATAACCAAAGCAACTTATCAAGTTATCAACCACAACACCATTGCTATCAAACTTATACTTATTTACATAATCTTAAAAAGGATAACTAGATACAAAATTACCTTTATAAGCATTAAACATCCTAGGTACATGCTAAAACCAAAATGAAAAATTCACCAACATTTGAGTTCAGGATTGCTGCTAGATGTTGAGTCGACGATCGAACCGATAAGTACCTAACCTGCGCACTAGAAAACAAAATTGTACGCTGAGTATAACTCAATGATATTTCTATAATTCGAACATTTAAAATATAATATAAGTCATAATGATACATAAACTTAATAAAGATTATATGCAAGATATAAACTCAATAGGCTAATTCACATATTCATTAGTCCTAATATGCTCATTTTACCAATTTTAAGACATAACAATCACATTTCATAAGTCATTTGCAAATTCAACTAATGTAATGACACATTTCATCTCAATTCCTCATTTCAAGTGTTCATTGAGTAAATACAATCAATATTCATAATTCAATCCACCATTTCATATTCCATTTCACATTTCATCTTCCTTAATACACATTTCATATTCATTTCTACATATTTTTCCATTTCAATATCAAATATCTCAATTTTACCATTTGTTTCCCTGTTAACACAATACATGGATCCAACCAACACACCAGTTTTGCACCCAATGCCTCATCGGATATATCCAAAGCAAATAGTTGCACCCAACAGTATAAGTAAATTGACACCTAGTGTCTCATCAATTAAACTAAAATAAATTGGCACCTGGTGCCTCATCAACTCGTAGTCAAAGTAACCCTGAACTCTTTCTATCTTATGGCATGCCAACTATATTCGACTTTGCTCGAACAATTAATAGGGTATTCAATTTATTTTTCAATATCATTCAATCACTCAATTTATATAAATTTTATCATGAACTCATTCATTCAAACATCTAGCTGCATCAAATATCACATTTTGTATTCAATTTCCATTTTTATATAAACATACACATGTTTTTCACATATAATCAATTTAGTCCCTATAATCATCAATAAATTCAAATAATCTCAATTAAACAAGAAACCTCACCTTACATTCTTACCATGCATAAACAAATCAAAATGCAACAATTACAAATTAGTTTGGATTATAAAAACATAAACCGTAAACTCCGAGCTCATCGTCGATGACTTTGTCTTTTCTTTTCTTTTTCGAGGAATTCAGGTCGACGTTAGCTACAAATTAAAACAAACATAATAAATTATCAATACAAAGCCAATTTCATATTCAACTTCTAATTTATGCAACTTTTTTCATTTTATTCAATTTAGTCCCTAAAACTGGGACTAACATAACTTTCACATTTAACCTCATATTTTTGTGTCATTTTCACTCTAGGCCTAATTTAACTTCCTATTTCACATTTCTACCACTAAATTTGATTTTTTTTATTTTAGTCCCTATTGTACAAATTTAACAATTGACTTTATAATCTAGTCATTTTTCAATTCTGAACTTAAAATTTATCAAAATAACACCTCAAACTCCAAATATTCAACAATGGTAACAGCCTAAATCTTTAAAAGTTCTAAAAATTATGACACGAGTCACCTAGTTCAAAGTACTAGGATTTCGAAACCATAAAAATTATAAGAAAATGACTAAATTGACTAACCAATTGAAGCTTGAAAAGTTTAAACCCCTAATGTCAGACGTCCTTCTCCCTTTTCTTTTTGTTTCAAAATACCTTAGATGAAAGGAGATTAATGTTTCTCTTTCAATCCACTATATCATCTTTTAGTTCATTTTTATTGTATTTCTTTTTGTTTTTTTATAATCTTTTAACATTAATTTTAAATAAAGTTTATAATATAAAATATATATAATACCAAGTTTTAACTGGCCATACATATATATTCATATATAATGGTTTATTTACTTTATAGGTCTTATATATTAAATTCTAATTGAAATTCCTTAATAATTCTTACTTTAATCACTTCCGCGATTTAGCCCCTATACTCTAATTAAACACTATTTGGACGAAATTACCTATCCAAAATTCAATTCACTCCTAACAAAGCTTTGTAACTATTAAATAAAAATATTTACGAGTCTGGTTCACAGAAACAGGGTTTCAAAACCACACTTTCAACACCACTGATTTTTAGGTCGTCACACAGGCTTTTATCACCAAAACCACCCACCAACAAGTAAGATGCATCATTATTGGCAACAACTCAAGCAAGCTTTCCAACTTGTATGAGATGGTGCACAATGTAACACCCCTTACCGACCCGATCACTGGGTCCGAGCTATGGAAGGCTACAGTTGTTGTTAGAGCAACTACAGTAAATCAGACAACATATAATCAGTTTCAAGAGCAGTCATACATCAATCATGATCAAATTACAATAACAAATCATTTCTAGGTCTTATACGAGCTTACAAAAGCTCTTTTATTAACTCGAGCACAAAATATGACCAAATTATAAAGTTTTAAAAATTCAGGGCTGACGTCCTGACGTCACCTCCTCCATGTTGTGACCTTGCTAAATAGTTTGTCGCGTCGTGACCTCAGGCCACTTGATGTCGTGATGTGACTTACTATCAACTGACGTTGCGATGAAGGAAATTAATCGTCGGGATGATGATCATATATTTGGTAAAAAGTAGTCATTTGGTACCTATTTCAATTGATCAATTGAAATATACAAGTCTAATTGGTTGTCTTATGTATATAATGACTTGTACAAAGCCAAATATTGCATATGCTGTTGGGAAATTGAGTAGGTACACAAGTAATCCAAGTAGCTCGCATTGGCAAGATTTGAATAGAGTAATTAGGTACTTAAAGAAAACTATTAACTATGAGTTGTGCTATAATGGATATCCTTCAGTTTTATAATGGTATTTGAATGCTAGTTAGATTACAAGTTTGGAAGATCATGTTTCTACTAGTGGATGAATTTTCATTCTTGGTAGAGGTTTCATTTCTTAGGGTTCCAATAAACAAACATGAATTACTTATTCGACCATGGAAGCTAAATATATTACATTAGCTGCATCTAAAGAAGAAAAATAGTTGAGAAAACTGCTTTATGATGTACCCTTATGACCTAAACCAATTTCACCTATTTCTATTTGTTGTGATAATAAGACTACTTTAGCAAATGCATATAGTCAAGTATAAAATAGAAAATCTAGACATATTGGATTAAGACATATCTATATTCAAAAATTAATCTTTGAATGAGTGATCACTATTAATTATGTGAGGTTAAGTGAAAACTTGGCGAATCATTTAACAAAAATTTTTACTAAAGATGTAGTCAGTAAGACCTCAAAAGGGATGTGACTCAAGCCTATTAATTAGAGTTACCCATGATGGAAACTCGACTCAACGCTTGGTATAACGTCAAGTATTGAGTTCAATAAGACAAATTATATCGTTAATATGTGATTGCTAGCACTATGAATAAATCCATCCTAAGATTAAAGTGCTAGGTACCCATAATGATAAGGGAATGATGAGTAATGTACTCTTCATGTACCAATAACATAAATATGTTAGAGTGTCATAATTACAGGAACACTCTTAATAGGATCTACCTATGTATGTGTAAAGTGTGGTCCCTTTTAGGAGCTCAAGAGCTTGGTTCTAACAATACTCATGAAAAGAGAACATAGACACATGGCCATACTAGTTTCTTTAAATACTATGCATTAACCGGTATTGAATCATTGTGTGAGATGCGTTTGGTTAATAAAATGAAGTAGTTAGTTCAAAATTTAGTGTACTATGCAATTTTGATTAACTTTAACATGTTTTCACTAAGTGAAGTTCAATCATAAGACATATTCATTTATGCAAATTGATTTCCAAGATTATCAAAATCTAAAATATTTTGAAAAAGGAGGAGATTGTTGGAACATTTTCAAATATTTATAGTGTTCCAATAACTATAAATGAAAGGATGTAACTAATAAAAACTTATATCTTTTGGTTATTGATCAAGAGTTATATCACTTGATTTCTGACAAAGAATTATAACTATACAACCAATATTATTTGAATAGTTATAAGATATTAGTTGAATAATTATGTCACTTTTAAAGATGTGATTATTCAAGAAAAGACACCTATTGAAAGTTATGTCTATATAAAGAGACATGAGAATTCCTATAAATAGGAGTGAGATTTCATTTGAAAAACATACCAAAAATTCTCAAAAAAAAATTTCTATCATTTCTCCATCTTCTATTATTATTATACTGTTTTATAAAGAATTATGGCAGAAATTTTTTATAGAAATTGATTTTCTTATTGTACTCTACTTAGTGCTTAGTGGACTATTTTTGTCAGTGTAAAACACAAATAGCCACCGAGCTTTATTGTATCCTCGAGGTTCATTTGCTTGACACTCATTTGTACACTGAGTATAGGTGGGGTTGAATAAAGCCTTAAAGATAGTGGCTTGATACACGCCTTGGAGTTTTGTCCTATTACTTCATTTTTCTGTTCGAGTTTTTATTCGTGTTCCGTTCATGTGTTTAAAATTTTCCTTACCAAAGTTCCATATTAACAAGATAGAGGGATAAGGACAAGCAAATCAAGAGCTTTAATTTAGTACAACTTGAAGAAACATTTTGGTTAGATTTGCAGGAGAATCAACTCATTTAGAAGGTCTCATCTAAAAAGTTAGAATCTTGTGTCACAGGCCTTAGTTCAAAGCCTGTGACCATCGCACAAAATGCATCCTATAAAGGTTTATCAGTTAGATGGGGATCATTTAAACCATGAGAGCTAGTCAAATTTAAAAAATTGTTGGAGAAGCCTATCTATTTGAAGCCTGGGTGGCCTAATGATGCGGATATAGAAAATTAGGCTACCTTGGTAAATAGAGGAATTAATCTTAGAAGATTGAGTAGAATAATATCTTGTAAGATTAGATATGATTTGATTATGTAAATTTTGTAAATTCATTGATTATAGGGATATGCTTCATCTCGTTCATTGATGTAATTTGATCTATACCGTTAGTTTTGGGGGAGCTCAACTATAAACATAGAGCTTCTCCTTCAATTGTAAATCATCCATTGTATATTGAATTCTAAACAATAATAGAATTATTTGAGAGTATTTACTCAACCACCTTTCGTGTATTGTTTTATGTGGTTATTCTGTTCTTTGAGCATTCTTTTGACTTTATGTTAGTTCTGCTATATAAATTGGTGCCTTGGGGGAATTTCACGAGAATCATCAATTGTTGGGAGTTAGGCTGACTCAAGTGTGTTTGGAATAGCAGAATTGCCTAAGGACACACAAATTGTGAGACTAAAGTTCTAGCCCCGTGGCAGTCGGTATCCGAGCTTTGGCTACGAAGACATCGTTGAGATGTTGGAAGAAGTTTCTGATCAGAATTAGTCAAAATGGACCCATTTGTGGGCTACAAAACCAATCCTATTAAAGGACAAGTTGCCGACTGTAGAGGAATGAGTGGTCAAACTCGAGGAGTCTATGGGTGACGTGAGGCAGACGTTCGATGTGGTCGAGGGATGCATAGATGACTTAAGGGACCAGTCTAGGGACTTTGTGATGATGTCTTTTGATTCTAATATGGAAATGGTGTAAGAATTGTTGAATTCCATTAGGAATAAGCTAGAAAAGAGGAATGATGCTCTCGAGGCCATGGTTATGACTTTGAAAGAGGAAGCAATGGCCACAATGAAAGCTTACCTTGTGTTGAGTAATCGTGAGAAATGAAGTGTTGAGTGCAATACTTAATTGCGAGGTAGACATTCTGAAGCTAGAAGAGTTTACGAGGACAAGGTCTGTATGCAATGTGGACAATTTTCTGTGGAAGATGAAACATTACTTCTGTGCTAAAGGTATCATGGACGATGTGATTAAAGTAAACACTGCTTCCATGTTTCTTATTGATTTTGTGCTTTTATGGCAATGAGACAGGTCCACAGATAAAAGATATAGTGAAATTAAGACGTAGGAAGAGTTCCAACATGAGTTAAAGGGGTGGTTTTATCCGAATTATGTCGAGAAAGAAGCTCAGGAAAAGTTGTGACAGCTTACGTAATAAGAAATAGTTGGGGAGTATGTTCGAGAGTTCAAGGAACTCATGCTCCAAATTTTAGATATGAATGACAACAAGGTGTTTCTTGCCTTCAAGCATAGGTTAAAGCTGTGGGTCAGACAAGAATTGGAATGATTTAGTGTCTAAGAGTTGTCGAAAGCAATGACGGTAGCTGAGTCCATAGTTAAGTTTGGTCTAGGGAAAGACAAGCTTGAGTCTTCCGTGTTCGAGGAAAGGGGCATATGTGGAGGGAACCACAGGGAAGATAATGGCAATACCAATAATAATTGTGGTAATTAGAAACCACGAGATGGGAAGAGGAAACCCAACAACCTGAAGAAAAAGAAGAGCAAGTTCAAATGTTTCCTTTGTGACGATTCAAATGTGTTAAAGATATATTTGAAGAGATGTCCGAAGAAATCTATTCTTTCAAGAAATGACAAGCCAGAAAAAAGGGGCCGAGAGACTTAGGTCGAGTGCAAGTGGTGCCGAAGCCAAGGAGGCCAAAGAAAATAATAAGTTAGTGGTATGCTTCTTGTATGGTGGTCCACATAGGTTGCAGAACTATCCAAAGAAGCCTCCCATTAAAGAGGATGATGAGTCAAACAAAATGCCCAAAAGACTTGGTTTGAACATAATGGGTGTTGAAGCCAAGAGGGCAAAGAGGAACAAGAAGAAGCAAGTGAAATGCTTCTTGTGTTGTGGTCCGCATAAGTTGTGGAACTGTCTAGAGTAACCCAAGTTAGTTGTGGTCAAGAGAAAGATAATAACGAAGCCAGTTAAGTCATCGGAGGGGCTTCCACCAAAGAATGGGTGAGTTGTGCATCGGATTTAGGGGAAAAAGTAGCGATGCAAACATTGAAGCTAAGAATAATAAGGCTCAATTCAGGGAAAGTAACGGAGCTTGCTGAGTCGTCGAAGAGGTTTCCACCAAAAGAAGAGGTGAGTTGTGCATCAAACTTAAAGGAATAAGTAACTATGAAAACTTTGAAGCTAGGATCAATGAGGCTTATTTTTGTAGAATTATTGGCTGAGCTACCACCTATGAGAAATGTGGGTTGTGCATCAGACTTTGAGAAAGTGGTGATGTAAATTAGATAGCCGAGTCGAGTAAATATTGTGAGTAAGGTACATTTCGAACACTTTGGTTGTGTTTTGTATTGTAACTTGTTGGCTTGGCAAGAATGTAAGGGCTCTTTCAAAGTTCTGAAGTGATGAGGCCAAAGGGCTGTAGGCAAGCCGAAATCTAATTGTGAGAATCAAGAAGATTTCGATCGAGGCAAGTCAGAATATGGGCAAGTGAGAGCAATTGCTTTTTGCTAATGAGTAGAATAAATTAAGCTAAGAGGTGACGAAAGTCGAGATGAAAGTTTTGAGGGGCAGGACAACCTAATAATGAGACTAGTCAGGAAAAACCTAAAGCATTAAGAAAATGTCGAGGCGAATCAAGTCAGTGTTATTTCGAAAACGCAACGAGGGTGGTGCAAGAATGGGTGGGAGAGAATGTCACGGGTCGCAGTTCAAAGCCCGTGACCATAACACAAAATACATCCCATGAAGGTCTATCGATAAGATGGAGATCATTTGACCCACGAGAGATGACCTAATTCAAAGAGTTGTTGGAGAAGCTTGGGTAGCCCAATGATGTAGATATGGAAAGTTAGGTTACCTTGGTAAATGAGAAACTAATCTTAGAAAATTGAGTAGAATAATATCTTGTAAGATTAGATATGATTTGATTATGTAAATCTTGTAAATCCCTTGATTGTAGGGATAGGCTTAATCTTGTCCGTCGATGTAATTTGATATATACTGTCAGTTTTGGGGGAGCTCAACTATAAATAGAGAGTCTCTCTCTCAGTTGTAAATAATCTATTATATCATGAATTCTTAAGAGTAATAAAATTCTTTGAGAACACCTCTCGTACATTGTTTTCTGTGGCTATTCTGTTCTTTGAGCATTCTTTTGGCTGTGTTGCTTCCGCTATATAAATTGGTGCCTTAGAGGAATTCTGTGAAAATCCTCAATTGTTGGGAGTTAGACTGACTTAGGTGTGTTTGAAATGATAGAATCGACTAAGGTTGCACATATTGTGAGACTAAAATTCTAGCCCCGTGACACTTGCACCAACAACTAGATCGAGAGATAATTCAAATGTGTGTAAAAGGAATTTTAATAAAATTGTTTTATGAATTTAAAATTTAATATTTAAAAGACACTTGGCATAACTTGATTGGTCATTTTTTTTGAATGTCAAATAAGTTTTAAACCAAAATCTATAACCAAATGATAATTTAACTATTAAATTGGGCAAAAAAAAATTTAAATAACAAAGCTAAAAATTGAATACAGGTAGAGACCAAATTGTGAGTTAAACCTTAAAAAAAACTCTACCAAGAGAGAAAAAAAAGTAATTGAAAGGAAAAAAAAGTGGAAAGTAATTGTACTGTTAATAAAGGGGGGAAAATCTAATCTTCTACGATGATCGTTTTTGGCATAAAGAGAGACGTGGCATGATGTGAGGCAGACAATTTCGCAACCACGATTTCATGCCTACGCCATTGTTTTTCACTTGCTCAAACAAAACTAAACCAGCTTCAGACTTGAGCTGAGGCATTAGCGCCTTAACTTGCGTTGCGTTGGCCTTGTTATATCCCACACTTTCCTTAAAATGCGCACCCTCCTTACCTTCAGACCTCCGTCCATTTCTTCTTGTTATTTTCCTCCTCCTCCTTCTTCCAGTTCTTTTCTCTATAGCTGCTTTAGACCCAACAAGCGTTTCCACTTATTCAAGACTTGTTCTTCTTTCAGACAATCTAAGAAGCAGCAGTCCCTTCAGAAGACTCCATCCAATGCTCCACAGAGTCTGAGATGGTTCCTCAACCCTAAAAGTGATGATGACGAGAAGCTCAAAGGGGATGGTGACGGTGATGGTAATAATGGAGAGATGGAAGGCGACACTGCACTTAAAGGTACCCTTTTGGCTGGAGTTTTACTTGTGGGTGTTGTTGGTGGATTTGCTAGTGTCGGATATGTCTACAAGGACCAGATCAATGCTTTCTTGAACCAGTTCTCCACTTTTATTGAAGGTGTGTCTTCATCATAGCCATACCCTTTTTCAGAATTCATCTGTTTGGTCTTACTTTTTTTTTTATGTTAACTGAGCTCTTTGATAATTTAACTTTCGAATTGGGGTCGGTTTAATTCGATAATTATGTAGATTTGCCTATTTAGCTTGCCTTAGCATTTGAAGGTCTAAGCATTCTAGGCTTTCTATGATTTGGAATTACATAAAAAATGAATTTCTTCCAAATGATGCGGCTGAAATAGCTTGCGCTAGACACCCCCTTATCCTTACTATTCCCCATGACCCCATCATCAGATAACTCCATCCAAATACATAAATTAACTCGGCACTTCTGGTTTACAAGAAATGAATGTTGTCAATATTGAGCGCTGGCCCTTGCTATGCATCATCTCACTGTTAAAAGAACATTTTCTGGTTCAAGTTCATCCATTTATGTCTTTAAATCTTCTTTGCTTTCAGTAGTTTCTCAGCCGAGCTAGGCTAAAATAATCAAGGAACGAGTCTTGCTTGTTATTTTTATTATTTTTGGACGGTTAATTGGGGTGATATTTTGTCATTTCTTCCCTATGGTGGAGAGACTTGTCTCCTTGGCTATGTGAGGTAATAGGTGGTTAAAGATTATTTGTAATATAAGTTCTTTTTTTGGTCAGTGCTACGGGTAAATTTATATTTTACATGTAGCTTCTTAACCACCAAAAAAATATTGACGCTGTAATTCATGTGATACTAAGGCATTTACGGTTTTGCCTTTGAAGTTTACCTGCATTGTGGAAACTCCTTTACTGGCATATGGTGTGCTTACAGGGTCCTATAACTTCATTTATCCTTTTTCTGGAATGAATTTCAGATTAGACTAGTAAAACATGCTTATTAATGGGGACTAATGCTTTCTTTCTTTTATTTAATGAACAAGCTCTAGAATTTTAATGGTAGAGGTTCCTTCGGTTAACAGGTTATGGACCTGCTGGATATGCTTTGTTTGTGGCAGTTTATGCAGGATTGGAAGTAAGTGTGTATTACACCTTTAGTGGTTATATATTTTATTTGGTTCTATTTGAAGCCCAGCATTGGGCTATTTTGTTTTCTAGACTTTTATGCAAGTTAATGATGAGTACATTTTCGTTAGAGGTAATAGAGTTGATAATTTAGGTGTTTTCTCTTCTCTGCTTGTAATTTGCATTGTCTCCTGAAATATGTACAATATGTATGTCATTGCAAATCTCTCTTTTTCTGTCTGCCTTCATTGTCTTTTCTTTTTGGACTTCTACTTAAATATATTTGTAAGTTGCTGTTTCTGAGAGCAACCCTTGTCATTTTGTAATATTGTAGGTCCTTGCTATTCCTGCCATTCCATTGACTATGTCTGCTGGTCTTCTTTTTGGTTCTGTCATTGGCACCATTTTAGTCTCTATCAGTGGAACTGTAAGTTTGTTCTCTTCCAAACACAAAAGAGGAGAGAATGTGAGTGCACTGAATTTTATGCATTAATATTCTTTTAATCTTTTAGGTGGCCGCAAGTATTGCCTTTTTGATTGCTAGATATTTTGCTCGTGAGCGTATACTAAAACTGGTAGAGGGGAACAAAAAGTTCCTTGCAATTGACAAAGCAATTGGAGAAAATGGCTTCAGAGTGGTTACCCTCCTTCGATTGAGCCCTTTGCTCCCGTTTTCACTGGGGAATTATCTCTATGGATTAACATCTGTGAAGTTTGTGCCATATGTTTTGGGAAGGTTTGCTTGATCTTCCAACTGATATGTGTGCTTGCTTTTGATATTTGTTGTGATGTTTGAATACCATTAAAGAGATTTTCATTATTCATTAATTTTATAACTAATTGCATCTACCTCTAACTTACATAAGCTTTTTGCAAATTTTTGTTGTTAAAGAAAATCAATATTTATTAGCATGAAAAAGAAGGGCTAGGATTATTCTAAATGTTTCTAGCTATGCTCTTTTTGCAACTACAGTTTTGAAAAATTCTCCTCTCCATTTGACTGAAATTCATGTTATATCCATAGTGGTGAAAAATCGTTTAGAAGGAGGATGATAGCATTTATAACCCTTCTTAAGTGAAGAATACCCAACCAATACACATTTTAAAGACTTAGGATCTAACTTGGACTTATTAGGAGCAATATTTTGGATAAAAACAGTGCAGCCAAAAATTTTAAGTGGCAGAATGGAGGAGATAGACTTAAAATGAGGAAAGTGCTGCAAAAATATAGATTGAGGCGTTTGAAATTTTAAAACCTTACTAGGCATCCGGTTGATTAAATATGTGGCAGTTAATAAGGCTTCCCCCACAAATATTTAGGAACATTAGTGGTAAATAGAAGAGAACGAGTAACTTCAAGAAGGTGCCTATTTTTTCTTTCGGCAACGCCGTTTTGCTGTGGGGTTCCAACACAAGAACTAATCTGAACTATGCCCTTTTCCTTAAAAAAATCACCTAAAGACCTAGCAAAAAATTCACTGCCATTATCAGATTTAAAGAGCTGGATTTTAGACCCAAATTGAGTGAGAACCATGTTATAAAATTGCACAAAAACACTAGCAGTTTCAGATTTATCTTTCAGCAAATAAGTCCAAGTTATCCTACTGTGATCATCAATAAAAGTGATAAACCACTTACAATTATCAGCATTCTTCACCCGAGAAGGGCCCCAAATATCACTATGGATCAAAGCAAAAGGGTAAGAAGGCTTGTATGTAGAAGGAAAATAAGATGATTTAGTATGTTTGGCAAGAGAGCAAACTTTGCAAGAAAAAGAATTAGGCCTTTTATTAATGAATAGAGCAGGAAACAATTTTGCAAGGTATTGGAAACTAGGATGGCCTAAACGAAAGTGCCATAACATAACAGTATCAACTTTTCCTAAAGCGGTAAATGACTTGGAGATCTCGATTTTAGGAGAGGTAGGGAGGATGTAGAGACCATTATGCAAGCTGGCCTTACCAATCATCTTCTTCGAGTTCAGTGCCTGCAAAGTACAATCACGATCATTAAAAATTACAGAGCAGTGCAAGTCTGTGGACAATTTACTAACAGAGATGAGATTGCACGCCAGATTTGGTACAAAGAGAACATTTTTAAGTGCAATCTATTCATTGAGAATAACAGTGCCATGTCCCTCTATTTTGCACAAGGTACCATCAGCCGTTTTGACAGCTTTACCAAAGGTATGGAAAAAATTGTGAAACAATGCCTTGTTACCAGTCATATGATCCGTAGCACCAGAATCGAGGATCCAATTAGGAGTCAACTGGGAGGAGAAAAATGCAGTAGAAGAAAGGTTACCTTCTGGATCTTTTATGACCAGATTACCTTCACAAGACCCTTCAAGAAAATTGTTGCCATTCAATCGATGGCAGGTGATAGTCAGACCAGACGAATCTGATGGAGCATCGGAACCAAAAAATTTTCTGGATTTGAAGTAATCTCCGAAGTAGGAGAAGGTGTTTCGGACATGGTCTAGGTTGAAAAAGAAATCGTAACCTAAACTGATACCATGTAGAAATCAGAGTATTATATTTTAAATAGAACATAAATCAGAGTTTTTATATACAACCTATGACACTACTTTAGGAAACTCTAAGTTAGGAAAGATACTAAATAGGAGATATGATCCCTTAAAATAAGGGATTTTAATAAAGAAAATATCTACAAAATATTCCTAAAATATTTACAGAATATTCCTACACATGTTGCAGAATATAGGTTTCTGCTGGTATGATTGACTACTGCACAGCATTTTCCTGTATAAATTAAAATAGTCCTGAAAAGATTTAGTTTTCTGTTTAAAGAACTTGCTGGAATCATCAAAATGTGGTATAGAATTCCAAATAGCTTTACATGATGTTTGGCTCAAGTGGATGGAGTTTTGAAAAGGGGTCCCTGGTTTTCAATCATGGGAGGAGAAAGGGACATAAAAGAATAATCATTTAGCCTATGGTTTTCTATGATTTAAAGGCTGGATTATGATGTAAATACCTATTTGATGTTTGGTAGAACTCCTGAAAATAGTAGTTTTCTAAAACTCTACATGCTATCCACTTTTTGCTCCAAACTGAACTAATATTTGTCATGCAGTTGGCTCGGGATGCTTCCTGGGACATGGGCTTATGTCAGTGCTGGTGCATTTGGTCGAGCAATTATTGTAAGTTTTCATTTTTTTTCCTTTGCTAGTTACCTACACGATCAAGTTTTTAGTCATTCAAACTTCATATCTTCTTCGAAGTCCTTGCACCTATTTTCACTTTTCTAATTTTATCATCTTGAATTTACCGGCTCTCATTTAACCAATACTACTTCCTAGCATATTATGGTTCTTTCCTAGGCAGTTCTACAAGTATCTACTACTTGTCTACCTAAACATCGAGCAAGAGTATCATTTCTGTTAGGATGAGAACAATTTTGAGCTAGAAAATTGGTGTTTGTCATTTATGAGGTTCTCCAACAGTGACACTGAAATGTTGTGTACTGCTCAGCTCGTCCAAAGCCATAATCTGAAACTAATTGGTATTTGCTATGTGAATTTATTTTCTCTTTAAGATCAGTTAAAAGGCTTTTAGTTTCTGAAACATCTAAGAAACCCTGATATGTTTTTATCGCCTAAACCAATGTATTTTTATCTATTGCTAGCTTTCCTGCTTGACTAAAAACAATGCTTTGTATGAGCATTCCTTGGTCTATGTTTTGATGGCTAGACCATCCTCTCTCAATTTATCATCTACCTTATAAAAATTACAGCATCTTCATTTAAGTTCTCACTCATCGTTCTATTTGAATGGCTACACAGTTGAAAAATATTTTTGCTACCCAACAACTTCAGTTGTGCTGATTCTTTGAGTCAATACCAATTTGGGTTTTCATCCCTACATTCATTTTAGGTCCTATGAGGTCTTAAAATTTTCATTGAGTGGTGGCTTTTTTTGTTATGATTGGCCCCTCGTACAATTGCTGGCATATGTTTTATCAAATTGATTTTCTTTTCTCCATTTGTGAAAACTTTCAGCAAGAGGAATCAGATTTTGGGATTGGTGGAGGAAATGGTATATTGACACTTGGACTTGGACTATTGGTCACTGCTATAGCTGCAGCTTATGTAACTCAGCTTGCAAAGGTAATGTCATTTGGTTAACTTTTCAGACTGTTGACCTTTGAATTTGCCTATGTTCATATTATCAGTCCAAATTTCATTTGACAACTTACTTCCAATTCCTTGAGGTATGGGGACAGTTAGGATTAGCGGTTGCTTAAATCATTTGATAGATAATCGGAATTGAAAATGAATCATGTTGTGGCTGGATAATCGGAATTGAAAATGAATCATGTTGTGACTCCATTTGAGTTAATTATCTGATATCTGTTGCCTGGATTGTGATGGTGCAGGATGCTGTAAAAGATATTGAGTAAGCATCAGGAGTCGATTTTGGTCCAGTTACGTTGATGACAGTATAGTTGAAAATTGTAAGCATGTACATCAAAATCAATTTGTATCTAATACTCTGAATTTTACCTTTTAGTGAATGTACCATCCTTTTTTTTTTTTACACAAAGCATTAGCAATGGCTTTAAGTTGGATTGAGGCACGTCCTGCGTACCCTTAATTATGTTAGCTAGGTATTGTATGAATGATAGATGGAAGCATATTTCCTATAACTATTGCATTGTGACTGACAAAGTACAATCTCAGATACATGGAAGCATATTTTTGTAGGCAGGAATGTTATCTTTCTTTCTTCTTTAATATTTGTTTTTAATAGTCAATTAAAAATCGGCTGGGAGAAGGCGGCGTTTAGAGGAGGTCAGACTTCCTCTTGGGAGAAGTCTTTGAAATGTCATCTGTTTAAGAGCCAATGGACCCCTCAATGGAAGGTATTGTCCTTGTTTCAGGGTTTGTCTTTGGCCTTTGTGGAGAGCCGCTATACAGTTCACGAAGGGAGGCGTCTTGATTGGTGGAGATAGGTACTTGCAAGCTCACGGGAGAGGCGTTAGTGTTATGCACAACTTGGTTGCAAGATTCATTCAACATAATTAATATTGGCACAACATTGATGCCTCTCTCATGCGCTTGTAGGCACTTATTTCCGCCAATTGAGGCACTTTCTCATAATGACTCTTTGCGGAAGCCGGGGACAATACCTTCGTTGAGGGGTCCACCGGCTTCCAAACGGACACCTCGAAGACTTCCTCTAGGAGAGTTGGATCTCCCTCAAGAAGTGGGTTAAGGAAATACATACAAGAAGCTTTTTGATGTTCCAATAGATATGTGTAGAAATACAAGTTTATTGGTTAGCATTCTGTCAAATCTACTTATGAAGTACTATTTAATCAAATGGGAATGAAACATCTATTGATCTTTGTAACACTCTGTACTCGATCTGGTCATTGGGTATGAGATATGGGATGTTACATTTGTTGCCAGAGTAATTAGGATCAATTATACATATCATTTACACAATCAAATAAGTGTATTACACGTTCATAATATGTTACATAATTATTTCTGAGTCTTATACGAGCTTACGAAAGTTTTTTTGTTAACTCGAGATCGAATTAAGATTAAATTGTAAATTTTACAAAATATCTAGTTGACATCGCGACTTTTGAGGTTCCTTATCGTGATGTAATTCACTGACTTGATCTTGTCGCGATGTTACGGGTTTGAAGTTGAGTTTTGATTCCAAATTGTCCAAAAGGTATTAATTTGTATTACCCAAATAAAACAATTCAATGTTTTCTTCCACCTTTCCAACCAAATATACATCTCCATTAGATTTATTTCTAAACATTAACACAATATATACATGAGCATTACATCATTTCAATTCAAACACATAAATTAAATTTCATGATATTTAACCATTTGTTCATTTGGTAGTAATTCACCTACATGTCATAATTGTTCTATTTATCCAATTCATAGCTGTTACCATTCTCAAACAGGAAAACTAACCATTTGACCATATCAATTTTACCATTTCTAGCCTTGCATATCAACAAAATTTCATATTATGCTAAATCGACTCAAATCTAGGTAATTTCATACATCAAAATGAAAGGAACTATACAGACATCACTGAGTTGAGGACTACGAATTGGATGCTGAAAATCACCTCTTGAAACTTTGAGATCTACCTAAATTTGTGCACAGAATAAAGAAATCGTACGCTGAATGGTAAAGCTCAGTGGTATTTTTATGATTCGAGTCAATATAACACAAGTATTAATCAAATGCATATAACTAATTCAAGTTCAATCTTTAGCCATATCACATACACATACACCAAAAGCTTCCAATATCATATGAAATATGCATATAACCATTTTGTATATCAATTCATAATATTAACACTTAAACTTATCATATCATCCATTCAACATTACAATAGAATTAACTAAATCATGTAGCGCGCGAAACCTGATTGTGACGATTCTACTCAAATCTAGAATGTCACATTAGCCACTTACGTGACTCTCTTTACCGACCACCAAACACACCACAAAACCATCGTTCACACTTCACAATTTCACGTAATATATTTACATGCATAAACATCAATCATATCGTTCAGGGTAAACATATAAACTCTAAATCATGCTTCAATTGAGCTACTCTGATCAGTACAAAAACAAGGGTAAGTTTGTCTTTTCTCATGCAAACAAATCATACATATAAAGTTAAGCATACATACAATTTAAAGCATCTTAACTTAGTTATACTTGAAAGAAACAATTCAAAACGATAAGAAAGACTCATTTAATTACTTTGAAAAATCATCTGAACTTAGACTAATCGTAAGCTTATTAAAATAGTTTGAAAAATCTTTTTGTAAAATCGAGAGTAAAATTATGAAATTAACCAAATAGGACTTAATCATGCAAATTTTCAAGTCATTTCATCACATTTAAGGACTCCAATTGCATAGTATAAAAATCAAAACTATATTGCAAAACTATCAAAACATGTTCAATCACCCAGTATATCACGTTGCGATCACAAGACATTCCTCGTCGTGATGTCGATTCCTCGCCGCAATGTCATTCCAATGTCGTTGCGATGTCATCCGCAATTTCTCCAGAAAACAAACTAAAACTGCATATGACACTTTGACACATTACCAAACATACCAATTCGTGCATTTAGCCTAACTTCTCTAATATAATATACATAGAGCGTATTAACCATGTTCATACAATTCAAACTTACCAACACACAATTCAACATCCAAGGTAAATAGCTATGCTAACATGTAATTCCTAACTTCATAAATCAATTACTTAGCATACAGATTTTACATTACCAGTATTTTTATGTGCATCCAATGTCTATTTCATACCAATAAGTCATTTAAACCTTGCTACAACATCCAACATGCACTAAAAAATTTAAATCATTATTCACCTATAGGCATATGATAAACCATAATTTATACATATTTTTATCCCATGCTTAGCCCATTTATGAATGGTTTCTCCTCAGATTTGGTGAATTCGATGCTCCTAATCCTTTAATTTCATGTTTTATACTTAGGAGAGCATAGGAGAGTAAAAAGAGCGAGAAATGGGCCGAAAATGGAGAAAACGGACCCACGTGGGCAATCAACAAGGCTTGGACTTCCTTACACGGACGTGTCACACGGCTGTGTCCATGTGGCAGGATTGAAGCACGACTTACACGGGTAGACTACACGCCCGTGCCTATTCAACAACCTTGACCACGGGCTGGAGTAATCGCACACGGGCGTGTCCCTATCGAGCCCAAGTATAGTCCTATTCGGAAAAGGCCAATTTTTAGGGCTCTTAAGCATTCAAAAGCCTATTTAAACACCTGTGGAGGCACTTAGGGAGTAGGCGCAGAGTAGGAAGCAAGGAATTACTCAAGAAAAGCCGATTGATCCATCTCAGAAGTCGGATTCATCATTAAGACTGAAGATCTCCCTTTAAGTTCTTTCAGGAGTTTTGGGTTTTCTTATGTTTTGTTATCTTTATGCTTTTGAGATGTTTTCTTTCATAAGTATGAACTAAACCCCCTAAATACCTAAGGGGAATGAAACCTAAGATGGATCTTGTTATTATTATCTGAATTGTATGATAAATATTTGACTTGTTCTTAATTGTGTGTTCTTAATTCTTGTTTTGATATTCTAGGATATTTATTCAAGTTAAGCTCTTATTCAGAGGAGAAATAGACCCTGTCTAAGAGTAAATTTGTCATAATTAAGCGGAGTTGATTGCATGCCTAGAGATAGGGTGATAAGATTTTGCCCAATTAGGGTGAAACCTAATAAGGGAATCCATAGATCGAGTTAATGCAATTCTAGGGTGTTAATTAGAAAGGGATTTCAATTATTCAACCTAGGGTTAGACGTTATTAGTCTCGAGAGAGATAATAATATAACTTAGGGATTTTTACAGATCAATTCAAATGAATAAATCGTCTGATTCAGAGTCAAATAACAAGTGAAGTCTAGGTGGATTTTTCCTTAGGTATTGTCTTAATCACATCGAATTTTCCCAAAAGTATTTTCCCAAATTTTCTTTCTGTGCATTCTTAGTTTAGTAGTTAGTTTAGATAACCAAACCTCTTAATTTTTAGGCTAGATAATAAAAAGAAAGTAAATACTAGTACTCGTGGTTCCTTTGGGTTCGACAATCCGGTCTTGCTGAACTATACTACTGTTCAATAGGTACACTTGCCTTAATCGTGATAATTAGTTAGTATCAAGAAGGATTCATTCATAAATCTTTAAAACCTATCACGAATATCACGTATCAGCATACAAACCATTTATCATGCAACTCAAACCATCATAACATGTATATTCAAAATCAACATTCTCAAGCAATCAATGATCAAAAGCAAGTTATAAAAGTCCATAAATAGTCCTTAAAATGTCGATTACAACCCAAGAAAATATCAAAGTCTAACTCCCCAAGTAAGGTTCCACATTGCCATCCTTATTGAAGTAGAAAGCCCAACACATACTCAAGAAAATTTAGCCTTGTTTTGGTTCACTTGGATGACTCATTTCTCCTCCAACAAAACAATTATTTATCTATAAAATATACATAAAAGTGTGAGCTTTCATAAGCTCAGTGAGTGCTCAAAATGGCCACAAATAAACCACAATCTTAAGGTTATAAGAAAGCATACTATATCATTTACTCATGGCATAGCATTAAACATAACTCCTATAAATCATATTGATATATTGGTATATTGTGAATAAGAAACATGTATAAAAATATATGCATTGGATAAGCGGATCTCCTAACAGACCAAATGACTTATAGAGTTTACACCAATCTCATATAAGAGTAGTACGTTGGCTAACACTCTCCAAACACAGCAACCAGTCTTAATGAAAGGAGCTAAGTTCACATTCCCTTATCTCTCCAAACCAGTCCTGAGGCCTCAATGCCCACATACATGACCAGAAAATAGGTAGTACTCACAACTCTATGGCATACCAATGATATCCAATGGTTCTAAAAGATCACAATGCCAACATATTCATTAAACACACATGTACTTACTATTTTATGCATACTTTCACATATCATATATCACATATCCATATCACTTAAATCAAATCTCATATAAGGCACTTTCAAGTGATCACATAACTCTCAAAGATCCATATCACATTGGTATCTTATTGCGTGCATAAATACCAGCAAGCTCATATCATATTTAGCCATAATCACATAACATTTTCATTGACATTTCATGATAATTCACATAGTATATCACATCTCATAAACATGATTTTCATAACGATAATAAATCGAATAGGGGGTATTTACACTCAGAACTTAGGATAGATGTTTAGGCTAACTTAAGATCCCTAATAACGCATTGAATTGTGCTTAGAAGCAGCAATTCTAACCACTCACCAGATTGCTTTCGGTTGAACGTCAAAGGCTAGGTAAGCTTCTCTTTGCCTTTGCCTTGCTCGTAGAAGTTCTCAATTGATCCAACACTTTGCATACATAATAAAAACATTACGCACTCATTAATAAAACCTTATTCGCATCTAAACCACAGCAAAATCATAGATCTACACACTTTTCTATCACTACCGAAAATTAATTAGTTTTGTCAAAATAAAAGATTCCTTGACAAATCTTTGTTTGTAAACCTAGAATTTGATTTCAAACATTGTAAATACCATTTAATTACAAATCTAAGTTGTGATTTGGCTTGTTAATGATGTAAATGTCGATATGTTTTAGCCAATTAAATTGGCTTAAGTTAAGTGCTTGATAAGTAATATATGTAATGCAAATAATGCCTTTATATGTTAGCTTGTTTTGGTATGTTTGCCATAGTGGTAGATATAGTTAAATGGATGCGGTTTTAGTTAGCTATCAATGTTTGAGTAATGATAAATTGTGATGATTTTGGCATAATGATTTGGTATAATTTGAATATGGAAATGATTAGTTTAAATGGTTGATTATATATGGTATGTTATTTATATGTTTTGGTGGTTTTGGTTGCTTATAAGTGACTTGAAATGGTACCAAATAGGTTGATTTATATGCATGATTGTAGGGTGGCAAATTGGCTTTTCAAATGGCCTATTTTTGTCCACACGGGCAGAGACATTGACGTGTGTCTCAGCCGTGTGCGACACATGGCTATGTTATACGGCCGTGTGTCCCCTAGGGTAGCCCTACAAATTTAAGTCAGTCTCGAGCATGGGCTAGAAAAACAGGCGTGTGGTTGGCCGTGTGACCCAAGTCAGTAAACCCTCTAGCTTTCCCACGGTCAAGGCACAAGGGCATGTCTCTAGCCGTGTGGTGCAAGTCAGTATGTATACTCTATTTTCACACGACCTAGGACACAGGCGTGTTTGGTAATCGTGTGAAGCACACGGCTTGTTTACACGGGCATGTGACCTAGGAATGTAAAATTTTTCTAAGTGTTCAGAAATTTTTATATGTGATTCGTTTATTCCCGAACCATTCTTAAGCATGTTTTAAGGTCTCGTAGAACCTTATAAGGGACAATGTGAATATTTGCAAATGGTTTTTGATAATGAATGTATAAATGTATGTGAACGAGATGTGTTATTCGGTAATGCCTTTTAACCCTTTTCCGGCGATGGATACAGGTTAGGGGTGTTACATTTTATTTGTATCAAAACTACGGTTTAGTCGATTTTAGGACTAACGTGGTGTGTGATTGTCTAGCTATACATGGCATATATATAAATTGGGTAATGATTCCTAACTGTTAAAATTTGTTTTTATATAGCAAATGGATCCCAAATAAGCCATAGCTGATGATGTGGAAAGCAATACGCCTGCTCCCGCTCAAGGGGCAGTGTCGGCCAATTCTACACCTATTTCTAGTAGTTAGGGAGGAGAGGCTAAGCAAGCCTTCTTCCAAATGATGACTGAGTGGTTCATGAAATTTGTATGAATGAATCCGACTACTCAACAACCTCCACCTCGACCTATTCCTCAACAAGTTCCAGTTGTGCCGCAAGTGATAGATCCAATCTGATTGAGTAAGCCACATAATGATAAGATTCAGAAACATGGGGCTGAAGAATTTCAGGCTACAGTTGATGATGATGCTGAGAGAGCTGAGTTTTGGCTTGAAAACACTATCAGAGTATTCGATGAATTATCTTGTACTCCAGAAAAATGTATCAAGTGTGTGGTATCTTTATTCAGAGATAATGCATATCACTGGTGAAAAACGTTAACATCGGTAGTTCCTAGTGAACGGATCACCTGGGAGTTCTTTCAATTTGAATTCTAAAAAAAGTACATAAGTCAAAGATTTCTCGATCAGAAACATAAAGAGTTTCTAGAGTTGAAACAGGGCCGAATGACTGTGATCGAGTACGAAAGAGAATTTGTATGATTGAGTAAATACGCTCTGGAATATGTGTAAGTGGTCTGTTGATGGGTTGAATAAAAATATAAAGCTATTATTTGGAATTCTCGAAATTAAAGAATTCGTTGTTTTAGTTGAAAGAACTTGTAAAGCTGAAGATCTCAGTAAAGAAAAGAAGAAAGCAAATTCAAAGGCTAGAGACACCAGAAAAAGATTAATGAATAAGCCATATCAGTCTTCATCAAAGGAATTCAAAGATTCATATAATCGTCCGAATGTTTGAATAGGATATTCAAACAAGGATCGTGTTAAACAACACTCTGGTTCTAAAGTTCAAGCTACATCGGTAGCTAGTGTTGGTAATGTGAGAGACAATAAACCTGAATGTGAGCACTGTGAACGACGACATTTTGGAGAATGCTGGAACAAAAGAAATAAAGTTTGTTACAAATGCGGATCGTTGGATCATTTTATGCGAGACTGTCCAGAGTTGATAGAAAAAAGAGAAAGTTCAGAACACGAGGTCGAATAACACTGTAAGAGCCCGATTTAGACCTTAGTCAGAACAGTGGTTTTGGGACCACAAATCTGAGTCATAAAAATATTTTAATAATATTTTTGGTGTTTACAGTATGTGAATTAATATGTGCGAAAGTTTTGTGTGAAAATTTTATCATTTGTGTGCTCAATTTTATAAAAGAACTTAATCGCATAAAATACAAAAGTAGCATGCTATATGTTAAAAGTGCCTAATTGTCATGGCTTATTAAATGAGAAGTCCTTATGTTGTGAATAGACCATGGATAGTGGATATTGACATGAATAGCCATCCATTATGAGATTTTTAAATGTTACTAATAAGGACATTTTGGTAATTAGTTAAATAAAACATAATTTAATAAAACCAAAGTTAAAAGTATGTTCATCTTTTTCATTGCATATCTGAATAGGCAAAGAAAATAAAGTTTTGGAGAGCATTTAGGCTTCGACATTTACAAGGCTCAATTGGTACGTGTTTTGAGCACGATTTTTAATGATTTCCATGTTTCTGTGATTGTTGCTTTGTGTTCTATCAAGCCCATGCCCTAATTCATGAAATTGATTATGATTTTGAAAGATGTTATAGTTGAATTTTTGATCTTTGTGATGTTAATTGATCAAATATGAAAGTTTGATTGTTGTAAAAATGTATTAAAATGCAATGTGAGCTAAATAATTGAATTCGAAAAAGTATCGACAAAGTTACGACATCCGAGAGCCTTGTACGAACCATAGGAATAGTATAGGGTACATATGTCATGACATAGGATTCCGATATGTGATATCGTGTAAGACCACGTCTAGGATGTTGGCATCGACTTGTGATTTATGTGTAAGACCATGTCTGGGACATCGGCATCGTATATGATTTCATCTAAGACCCTGTTTGGGATAGTTTTGATTACATGTAAGACCACGTCTGAGACGTGGCATTGTACGAGCTTTCCGAGATATCCAAGTATCCTTATTATTTCTAAACGGTTCAACGGGCATTATTGAGAAATAAGTGATCAAGTGAAAGTGTATCCGATTCAGGTATGTGTATAAGGTATATGAAACTTGGAAATGAGAGGTAAAAATGAATATGATCATTTGAGATGTGAACTATATGAAAATGTGATGTGTTTAAAAGTAAATGATTATGAACAAATGAGATATATGAGAAATGTGATCTTGTAATTGTGTTTTACCATGATTCATACAAATAAATTGGTCTATAATTGTTTATGTGATAAGTTTATTTGTATATAGCTTGCTAAGCATTGGAAAGCTTACTTTGTGTGTTTTTTAATTGTTTTATAGATTATCGAAGCTACCGCGAGCTCGGGGATCATTAAAGATCATCGTCACACTATCGAACGATATTTTGGTACTTTTGAAGTTGTAAATATTAATGTATGGCATGTATAGGCTCGTGAGTAAATGATATGTTTTGTGTTAAGATTATAGCCATAAGATTTAGCTTATTTTTGGTTGGAAATGTTGTTATGTTTTTAGCCATATAAGTTGGCTTATGTTATGTGCTTGATAAGTGATATAATGTGTTGTATATGATGCCTTATGTGTAGGTTGTTTATGTGATGTTGAAATGGTAAGTTATGTGGCATGAAATAGGTAAAAATGTGATGATAGAATGCATATAGATGTTATGCAAGTTTATTAATTTTGGCATAATGATTTGGTAGGTTTTGGTTATAGAATTGGGTAATTGAAATGGTTGTGTATAGATGGCATAATATGTATATGATTTGGTATGTTTGGCTGCCTATTTATGTGATGTAATGGTTTCAAATTGGTTGCTATGTGTGCATGAATTTAGGGTGGCAAATTGGCCTTGCAAATGGCCTATTTTTGTCCACACGGGCGTGTGTCTTAGCCGTGTACGACACACAGTTATGTTACACGACCGTGTGTCCCCCAGGGTAGTTCTACAATTTAAAGTCAGTCTCGAGCATGGCCTAGACACATGGGCGTGTCTGGTGCTCGTGTGAGGCACATAGCTTTGGCACATAGGCGTGTATGGCCATTTCGAAGGGTGCACGGGCTAGACATACGGGCGTGTGATTTTTTGTGTGACCCATGTCAGTTTCGACCATGGCCAAGGCATACGGGCATGTCTCTGGTCGTGTGGTACAAGTTAGTATGTATGCCTTGTTTAGCCACGGCTTAGATACACGGGCGTGTCTAAAGCCGTGTGAGGTACACGGCCTGATCACACGAGCGTGTGATCTCTGTAAGTTTCAAAGTTTATTAAGTTTTTGAGATATTTTGTATGTGCTCGGTTTAGTTCCGACCCTTTTCTAAAGCATGTTTAAAATCTCGATGACCTAAGAAAGGGACTTTGAAATGATGTTTGACTATGATGCTATGATGTGTGGATGATATTTGTGAATTGATTATTAAATGTTCTGATATGTCCGGTAATGCCTCATAACCCTAATCCGGCAACGAATATGGGTTAGGGGTGTTACAAATCTGTAGCTAGAGGTAGACCACCCAGAAACACGAAAAATGTGAGTGGCGGTAGAGGTGTGACATGAGATATTGCTATGAGATCTGATGTTAGAGCACCTGCCCGAGCCTATGCTATTCGCACTTGCGAAAAGCGTTATTGCCAGATGGTATAACTGGTACTTTTACTCTTTATGATACTAAAATTATTGCATTAATAGATCCAGGATTAACTCATTCGTATATATGTGTTAACTTAGTATCTAATAAGACTTTGCCTATAGAGTCTACTGAATTTGTAATTAGAGTATCGAACCCCTTAGACAGGTGTGTTTTGGTTGATAAAGTGTGCAAGAATTGCCTGTTGATGATTCAGAATAATTACTTTTCGACTGATTTGATGTTGTTTCCATTAGATGAGTTTGATATAATCCTAGGTGTGGATTGGCTAATGTTGCATGATGCTATTATGAATTGCAAAAGAAAGATGATTGATTTGAGATGTCAGAATAATGAGATTATTCGAATTGAGTTAGATGATCTTAATGGTTTGCTAGCAGTGATTTCATCGATGCTAGCTCAAAAATATATAAGAAAGGGTTGCGAAGCTTATTTTGCTTATGTGCTTGATATGAAAGTGACTAAAAAGAAGATTGAATCAGTGCCAGTAGTGTGTGAGTATCCAGATGTGTTTTTTGGAGAGTTATCAAGATTACCACCGATCCAAGAGGTTGAATTTGGCATTGAGTTAATGCTAGGTACAACACTGATATCAATAGCTCCGTACAGAATGGCTCCGACAGAGTTAAAAGAATTAAAAGCTCAGTTGCAAGAATTAACCGATAGAGGATTTGCACGATCGAGTTTCTTGCCCTGGGGTGCTTCTGTGTTGTTTGTGAAAAAGAAATATGGAACTATGAGAATGTGCATCGATTATCGACAGCTCAATAAAGTGACGATCAAGAACAAATATCCACTACCGTGAATTGATGATTTGTTTGATCAGTTGAAAAAGACTATAGTGTTTTCAAAGATAGATTTGAGATCAGGTTACTATCAATTAAGAGTTAAAGACTCTAATATGCCAAAAATTATTTTTTGAACGAGGTGCGGGCATTATGAATTTTTGGTTATGCGTTTCAGACTAACAAATGCACCTACTATCTTTATGGATTTAATGAACCGGATTTCAGACCATATCTAGATTAATTTGTTGTTGTGTTCATAGATGATATCTTAATCTATTTGAGAAATAAAACTGAGCATGCCTAGCATTTGAGAATTGTATTGCAGACTCTGAGAGATAAGCAGTTATATGCAAAGTTTAGTAAATGTGAATTTTGGTTGAGTGAAGTTGGTTTTCAGGGGAAAATTGTGTCAGCATCGGGTATTCAAGTCCATCCGAGCAAGATTTCTGTAATAATGGATTGGATGCCTCCGAGAAATGTATCTGAAGTCTGTAGTTTTCTGGGACTAGCTAGTTACTATAGGTGATTTGTGAAAGACTTTTTGAGGATTACGACTCTGTTGACGAGATTGTTTCAGAAAGATGTAAAGTTTGAATGGTCTGAGAATTGTTAGAAAAGTTTTGATCAGCTAAAAGCTTTATTGACTGAAGCTCTGGTGTTAGTACAACTAGGCTTGGGTAAAGAATTCGTAATTTATAGTTATGCATCGTTGAATGGTTTGGGTTGTGTTTTAATGCAGGAAGGCAAAGGCTTATGCTTCGAGACAGTTAAAGCCACATGAAAAGAACTATCCTGCACACGATCTGAAATTGGCAGCTATTGTTTTCGCATTGAAGATGTGGCACCATTATCTATTCGGTGAGAAATGTCATGTTTATTCAGACCACAAGAGTTTAAAATATCTGATGACTCAGAAAGATTTAAATTTGTGATAGCGGAGATGGCTAGAATTGTTAAAAGACTACGAGCTAGTAATTGACTATCATCCGGGAAAAGCAAATGTTGTTGCTGATGCTTTAAGCCGGAAGTCTTTGTTTTCTTTGCATGCATTGAATACTCAGTTAGCTTTGTCTAATGATGGCTCGATTTTAGCTGAGTTGAAAGTGAGACCGTTGTTTACACAACAAATTTGTGAAGCTTAGAAAGTTGATAATGAAATGTTAGCAAAACGAGCTCAGTGTGATTTGAACCTTTATTCAGAATTTCAGATTGATGCTAATGATAGTTTGAGATTCAGAGGTCGAATTTGTGTTCCGAGAAACTCAGAGTTGATTCGGATGATTTTAAATGAAGCTCATAGCAGTCGATTATCTGTACATCCGGGAAGTACGAAAATGCATAACGATCTGAAACAACTTTATTGGTGGTCTGGTATGAAGCGTGACATATCTGAATTCGTTTCGAAATGTTTAATCTGTCAACAAGTTAAAGCTGAGCATCAAGTACCGTCTGGGTTACTTCAGCCAATTATAATTCCTGAGTGGAAATGAGATAGAGTGACTATGGATTTTGTGTCGGGATTGCCCTTATCTTCGAGTAAGAAAGATGCAATATGGGTTGTTGTTGATAGACTGACCAAATCAGCTCATTTCATTTCTGTGCATATAGATTATCTGCTTGAAAAACTTGCTGAGTTGTATATCTCTGAGATTGTGAGATTGCACGGAGTACCTATTTCTATTGTTTTAGATAGAGACTCGAGATTTACATCACGTTTCTGGAAGAAATTGCAAGATACATTAGGTACGAAACTACATTTCAGTATAGCTTTCACCCACAGACGGATGGTCAATCCGAGCTGATTATTCAGATACTCAAGGATATGTTGAGATGTTGCATTCTTGAGTTTAAAGGTACGTGGGAATGATACTTGCCATTGATTGAATTTGTGTATAATAATAGCTTTCAATCAAGTATAAAAAAGGCACCTTACGAAGCTTTGTACGGTCGCAAATGCCGAACACTTTTGTATTGGACTGAGCTCAGTGAGAATAAGATACACGGGGTTGATTTGATTAAAGAAATTGAACAGAAATTGAAAGTGATTCGTGATAGTCTGAAAGCAGCGTCAGATCGTTAGAAATCGTATGCAGACTTGTAACGGAAAGATATTGAGTTTCAGATTGGAGACAAAGTGTTTTTGAAAGTCTCACCGTGGAAGAAAATACTCTGATTCGATCATAAAGGTAAATTGAGTCCTAGATACATTGGGCCGTATGAGATTGTTGAGCGTATCGGGCTGGTTGCTTACAGATTGTTGTTA
This sequence comes from Gossypium hirsutum, assembly GCF_007990345.1. Lineage (NCBI taxonomy): Eukaryota > Viridiplantae > Streptophyta > Magnoliopsida > Malvales > Malvaceae > Gossypium > Gossypium hirsutum. The sequence continues at coordinate 81,717,848 of NC_053436.1, forward strand.
CCATCTGAGCTAGAAAAGATTCATAATGTATTTCATGTATCGGTGCTTCGACGATACAGATCAGATCCCTCGCATGTCATTTCCCCGACTGAAGTTGAAATTCAACTAGATTTATCGTACAGTGAAGAACCGATCCGAATTCTAGCTCACAACGTTAAAAAATTGAGAAATAATAAAATTTCATTAGTGAATTTTTTATAGCATCGACACGGGGTTGAAGAAGCTAGTGGGAGCCTGAGGATCTATGAGAGAACAATACCCAAACCTATTTACGGGTAAGATTTTCGAGGACGAAAATCCCTAAGGGGGGAGAGTTGTAAAGTCCGGTTTAGACCTTAGTCAAAATAGTGGTTTCAAGACCACAAGTTTGAGTCAAAAAATTATTTTAATATTATTTTTTGTGTTTATAGCATGATATATGATATGTGTGAAAATTTCGTGTGAAAATTTTATCGTTTGTGTGCTCGATTTTATAAAAGGAGTTAATCGCGTAAAATAAAAAAATGGCATGCCATAAGTTAAAAGTATTTATTTTCTATGGTTTGTTATTTATGAGGTCCTTATGATGTTATTAAACCATTTATAATGTTAATGGACATTAATGGGCATTATATCATGAATATTGGTGATTTTAATTAAAGGATAAAATGGTAATTGATGATTTAAGTTATATTAAATAAAATAAAAACCATTTTATGCTTAATTATCATCATCCATAGTCGAATAACAAGAGAAAAAGAAGAAGAAAATGCTATTTTAGGGTTCGGCCCTTGTTGTTCTTGATTGAGGTATGTTTTTAGCTCGGATTTTAATGATCTCTATGTTTTTGTGATTGTTGCTTCGTGTTCTAGCTAGCCCGTATCTTTATTTTTGAATTTTTTAAATATTTTGTGAAGTGCGATTGATGAGTGCTTGAGTTTTTGGATGTTTGATGATGAAATATGAAAGTTTAATGATAGATTTTAATATTTTGTAAAGTGATTTTTGACAAAAATGTCAAATATGGATTAAATTGAGAAAAATATAAATTGAGGGGTTAAAATATGAAATAAATGAAAAATATGGGCTGCTAGGGGCACTATGGTAATTTGGTCAAGCATGGGTTAAATTGAATTCTTCGAATTTCTTGTATTTGTGAAATAGGGGCTAAATTGAATAGATGTGAAAGTTTAAGGGCTAAAGTGCAAAAATGCCCAAATGTATATTTTTGGATGAAATTGAATGAATAAGTGATTAAATGAGTTAATTTTGGATACATATAGATCAAGAAAAGAGGAACTTAGACTTAGATCGAGGCAAGAACAAAGTACTCGATTAATCGGTTAGTTTCGTTGTTTCTACTGCTGAGGTAAGTTCGTAGGTGTTCATTTCATTATAAATGAATGTTATATGCTTTGATATTACATAAAATGTGTTTATGAGATTGCAGATAACGTTTGAATTGTGAATAAGACTATACGGAAATGTTCAACGATGAAATTGACAAGCGAAACTTCTCGGTTAAACTTTAAGTATAGTGATGATAATAATGTAATGTCATTAAGTTAATGCATTGGCTTCGGGCCATGATATCGGCACTTTGGGTGAAAATAATACCTTGATTTGGCTAAGGGCCATGGTATAGGTACTCCGAGATAAGTTACCTTGATTTGGCTACATGTCATGGTATAGGTACTTATCGATTGTGATTCGTGAGTGATCGATTTCTATCCCTAATGGTACAACGGATAAATGAATGACTTGTTTAAGGAAGAGATTAGTACGGGGTGGTACAGGTACATACGGAACTTATTTGAGCATTGTGTTGAGAAAGATCAATGAAATGTTAATGAATCATGTTTTGAGACATGATAGGAAGGTTTGTGTTAATGAGATATTGTTTTGGTAATGTGTATAAGATTGAAGTATATTTATTTGATGAATTGAATTGCTTAATTACGAACTTACTAAGCTATGAAGCTTACTGTGTGTTATTTGTCTATGTTTTATAGATAATCAAAGCTAGCTTGGACTCGGGGATCGTCAGGAGCATCGTCACACTATCGATCAATTGTTGGTACTTTTGAAGCTTGTATATATGGTATATGGCATGTATAGGCTAGTGTCGTTTTGGTATGTTTTGGACTATGATGTTAGCCATGTGATTTGGCTTGTTAATGGTGTAAATGTTGATATGTTTTAGCCAATTAAATTGGCTTAAGTTAAGTGCTTGATAAGTGATATATGTGATGCAAATAATGCCTTTATATGTTGGCTTGTTTTGATATGTTTGCCATAGTGGTAGATATAGTTAAATGGATGTTGTTTAGTTAGTTATCAATGTTTGAGTAATGGTAAATTGTGATGATTTTGGCATAATGATTTGGTATAATTTGAATATGAAAATGATTAGTTAAAATGGTTGATTATGTATGGTATGTTATGTATATGTTTTTGTGGTTTTGGTTGCTTATAAGTGACTTGAAATGGTACCAAATAGGTTGATTTATATGCATGATTGTAAGGTGGCAAATTGGCTTTTCAAATGGCCTATTTTTGTCCACACGGGTAGAGACACGGGCTTGTGTCTCGGCCGTGTGCGACACATGGCTATGTTATACGGCCGCGTGCCCCTGGGGTAGCCCTACAAATTTAAGTCAGTCTCGAGCACAGGCTAGACACACGGGCGTGTGGTTGGCCGTGTGACCCAAGTCAGTAAACCCTCTAGTTTTCCCATAGTCAAGACACACGGGTGTGTCTCCGGCCGTATGGTGCAAGTTAGTATGTATGATCTATTTTCACACGGCCTAGGACATGGGCGTGTCTGGTAGCCATGTGAGGCACACGGCCTACTTACACGGGCGTGTGACCTAGGAATGTAAAATTTTTCTAAATGTTCAGAAATTTTTATATGTGATTGGTTTAGTCTCGAACCATTCTTAAGTATGTTTTAAGGTCTTGTAGAACCTTGTAAGGGACAATGTGAATGTTTGCGAATGGTTTTTGATAATGAATGTATAAATGTATGTGAATGGGATGTGTTATTCGATAATGCCTTGTAACCCTTTTTCGGCGACAGATACGAGTTAAGGGTGTTACATATCCTCATAATGCTCACTATCAGTCTGTTAGAGAAGATGACATGGTTTGCAATTGTTTCCACCTGAAATTATTGCATCTGATGATTGTGATATTGGTGGAAATGCTTTTACCGAAACAGGAAGAAGTACACCTGATCAAGAGTCAAATGGAGAAGCAACAAAGTTCTACAAGTTACTTAATGAAATGAATGAAGAACTTTATGAGGGATCGAAATTTTCAAAATTGTCTTTCTGCATTCGTCTTTTTCACTTAAAATGTTTGAGAGGGTAGACTAGAAACTATTTTATGTTGTTGTTAGTGTTTTTGAGAGATTTGTTTGTAAAACCCCGAAAAATTTTACAGTAAGATATTATCCTTGATATAGTAAAATAAGAAAATAAATTGACAAAAAGGAAAACTTTGAGTTGTGTCAACCTTGGGAAGTATATTATGATATATTAATTCAAGAAAGGACTAAATTGTCAAGATGAGAAAAGTCTTGTTGCACAAGAGTAAATACTTAAATTTTGAGGGGTTAAAGTGTAAATATGAAAAAGTTGAAGGACTAATAGTGAAAATATTTTAAGGGTGGAATGATCTAGAAACTAAGGAAAATGGATTAATTAGGACCAAATTGAATAGATGAAGAACTATGAGGGACTAAATTTCAATTTTACCAAATTAAATGATGACTCAAGGATGGAATTTTAAAAGATAATAAAGGGAAAAATGGTCAATTGGAAGAGAGAGAAATCTAGAAAGTAATAATGATGCTAGAGATATTTTGATATTTTATAATTATTTAATTAGATAAATATTATTTTATTAATATTTTATTAATATTTTAATAAGATATTTTATCATTATTTTATTAGTATATAAAGAAAGAAAGATGAGGAATTCTCATCCATCTTTCCCATGCACTAGCGTGAGAGGAAGAGAGAAAGAAAGAGTTTTGCTTTCTTTACAATTTGGTCCTTTTACCAAAAATTCACCATTTTCACCCAAAAATCAAAAGAATTTCCATAGTTACCAAGAGAGAAAAATGTTAAGGAGACTATGGGGAGTTAGAATATCAAATTGGATTCGAGGAATAGAAGCTAGAGGAGAGACAAAATGAAGATGAAGATTAGAACAAGGTAAGAACATCATGATATCAATATATTTTTAAGTTTGATATTATTGAAAAACATTGGGATTGATGTTAATGTAGAGTTTCGTTACATATGGTCCTATGTCCTTGATATGTTAGTGAAGAGAAAACAAGAGAAAGTGATGAGAAATAGTGTAGAGAAAGAAAATAAGGGTGTTATAAACATGGTAATTAATATCTTGCACTAAAACAGTTTTGGACAGCAACAGTTGTCTAATTTTGAAAAATCACAAAAAATTGTGGAAATTGAATTAGAAGTTGAATAAAATATGAAATTAATCTAGTTTTTCATAGAAGAAATGGTGTAAGCAATGAAATAGTAAATTGTGAGATATAACAAATTTAGTTAGTCAAGGTCAGATTGATTTTGGGTTCCCCTATTCTGACTTTGTAAAATCATAATAAATTGGAGAAAAATAATTAGGGGCTTAAATTGATATGTTTAGAATCCTAAATGAGTCTAATTTCAAGATAAACAAACGGGAACATCATTCGAATCCTGTAGGAGGAGATAATTAATTTTTAGTGAAGAAGGGTCAGAATTGTCAAACAGCAGAACAGGGGTAACTTTAAAGAATAAAATGTACTTATGGCTAAACCAAAAATTATTAAAATTTATGGTAAAAATATACATGAGTCTAGTTTCAGGGAAAATTATTGGATCTTAATTTGGAGTTCTATAGCTCCAGATATAAATAATTTAGTGACTATGACACAGATGGACAGCTTGAATATTCATAAAAGTAAATAAAAAAATTATAGATAATGTTACTTACAAGTGTGTTATATACATTAAGGATGTGGAATGGAGAGGAGGAGGAGGAAAATATATATGAATATTCAGCTAGCATGGCTAATTTGCATGTTTTAGGCTTAATGACTAAATTGAATAAAAGTAAAACTTTAGGAGGTAATTTGTAAAAATGCCAAAAATGACCAAATTGAAGGGAATGAATTGTTTTATTATCTAAATTAATAAATTGAATGAAATTTTCAATTTAAGATCGAGTGAAAATTGGGAAAATGGTAAATTACCAAAATGCCCCTAAATCTTGATATTTCTACAATTTTGCCAGGTAAGTTCGTATAACTTGAATTATATTCTTAAATACTTGAAATGTATGTTATTGATGTGAATATGATTTAAATATCCCTTGTATGAAAATTGATGAAACATTGATATATTTGATAAAAAGGGAAAGAAATCCCGATTGAACGAAAAAGAATTGATGGTAAAAAGGATCTAGCCCGAACGGGTGATCCTATCCTGATATAGCCCTCTCGAAGAATACGTGTAAAATGGATTTAGCTCGAATGGGTAATCCAAATTAGGGTCTGAATTTAGCCTGGACTGGTAATTCAAATCCAAGCTCATTAGAATAATTATCGTTGCAGGGGATTTAGCCTGGACTGGTAATCCCAGCAATACTCTATGAGTTTATATTACAAGGGATTTAGCCTGGACTGGTAATCCCACTGTAAGGATGAAGTTCGCGGGAGTGTGCTTTCTGAAATGAAATGTGTAAGACCATGGTTGAAAGATACCATAGGAACATGATATGAAATGTGTAAGACCATGGTTGAAAGATACCATGGCAACATGACAGGAAATGAATAAGACTATGGTTGAAAGATACCATGGCAACGTGACATGAAATGAACAAGACCATGGTTGAAAGATACCATGGCAACATGACAGAAAATGAGTAAGACCATAGTTGAAAGACACTATGGCATCATGTCAAAGATAAATAAGACCGTGGATGGGAGACGCTATGACATCTATTGAACAATTGATTTTCAGGTAATATATATCAGATGACGAATGGTTATATGAAATGGTTATGTGAAATGTTTACAAGAACTGGTCATATGGAAATATATGTACAAAATAGTTGTATGAAATAATTATGAAGATAGATAAACGAAATAAGTATAAGTACATAGAATATAATTTATGTTAAGTTTGATATAAACTATTACCGAAATAAATATACATAAAATATATGGAAAAGATGGAGCATGAAATATTGATATAATGAAATGAATGATATATACTTATGAAGAAATGGTAAGAGCATGATATGTTTCAGGACATGTACATATATGATTATCTTTGATATGTTGCTACAAGGAAATTATGTATGTTGAGATGAGCAATAAACTTAACTGTAATATGATGAGAAAATAAGTTTATCTATGTTGAATTTATATGAATATGTTTAAGTATGCTAACAAGTGTTACTGTTGATGCTTAGACAAGTGCCAAGCTATTGGTTAAATGGTAATATGTTTATTTATATGATGTGTTGAAAGGACAAGTGCTCAAATGAAAATATATTTGTGATCGTGAGAGAGTGGCAAGTTTTAAGTTATGCAATATCTTATGAAATGGCTTATCATATGATTAATTGAAAAGAGTTATGTTCAACTGCACTAGCTTGTGGTTATAATGGTATAGTAGCTTATGACCGGTGTGTTATACATAAGGAATGAGTGTGGAAAGTAAAGAGATACATATGAAAATAAAGAAACTAGGAAGGGTTAAAATTATTTAAAATCTTAATAAGCTAGAGATGATATGTATAAGTGATGCTGTGGATTTATTCACCTTGTAAATTAATGAATATAGCTTAATGAGTATTGTTTGAACCACACGGCTTGGCCACACAGCTGTGTGACCCCTGCAGTGTTGAAAAATTTTAAATATTTTCGAATTTTTTTTGAGTTTTCGGTTAAGTTCCGATATATATTTTGAGCCTCGATGGCTCACATAAGGGACAATATGATTAAATTTGATTAATTACAGGTATGAATGTTATGTGAAGCAAAATTTCTGTTAAATGATCTGTAAATTTTGGTAATGCTCTGAAACCCTATTCCGGCGATGGATACGGGATACGGGTTAAGGGTGTTACAATGTTTCTGTTTGCAAAAATCCCTCACTCATGCAAAGATATGAAGAAACAAAAATAATGCTCTAGATAATATTAAGGTAATAACGTGAATGTAATTTATAATACTTTGGCTTAATTTTCATTTATATTTACTCTCTAAACTTGTGTTATTTGTAGGAGAGATTTGCTTTAGAGGTCTCGGATAATTATGTGAAGAAAGCATTAGCAAAGAAATGGAAAGACCATAAAAGTACTTTAAAAAAGGAGCATTTTAAGAAAAATATAAGTCTTAAAGAGAAATTGCGAAATGTCTCACTGAGAATGCTGAGGTACCAATGGGAAGATGCAGTTAGATTTTGGATTTCAAAGAAATGAGAGGTATTACGTACTTCCAAACTCTTATAATTATTTCAGTTTATAATATTTACTATATACATAATAATAATTTCATAATGTAGGATAATGAGCGAGTTGGAACTACAAGGAGGCAAAAACAAAAATTCACGCATATAGCTAGGTCGAAAAGTTTTGCTTGTGTAGCTAATGACGAGGTATTTTGAATTTATTAATTGTGTCAAATATTAATTAGTTTCTACTAAATAATATTTTTCCTACTATATTGTAGGAAATGTCGTCTGGTCAAAAAGTTGGACGCTTTCAGTTTTTTGACATTACACATAGAAAGAGAGATGGATCTCCTTTGACTATTGAAACTACGGAAATTATGGTATATTTACTTAATAAAATTTGAAATATTTTAAATATTTATCATGTTTAATTATAATGGTTTAATTCGTCGTTTGTAATGCAAATAATGCCAAGTTAGTTGCATTTGCTTGATTATATATTTCGTTTTTAACTCTTTAATTTATTTATTAGAAGAAGCTAAAGGATAAAAGGGTAGAGTATGAAGCTACGGCTTCAAGTGATAGTTCTATTAATCTGGACGACATTGATAACCGAGTTACTACTGAAGTTTTGGGTCTTGAAAAGTATGGTCGGGTTTAATTTTAAGGATCTTTCGTTAGCCAAACCCAATATTTTGGATCCAGCTCACAGTAGTACATGCTTTTAGTGAATTAGGCTCAAGCTGAAGTTCAGAGGTTAAGATACCAGATGGCTCAGATGCAAGTGAGTACAGTTGAGCAAATTACTCAACTTAAAGCGGAGGTAGCATCGAGAGAAGCAGAGGCTAAAAGAAAATATGATGAACTCTAGCTACAACTAAAAGCAGAGACAGTAGCAAGGGAAGCAGAGGCAACAAGAAAATATGATGAACTCTAGCTACAACTTCAAAATATGATGAAGATGTTTCAGCAGAATCAATCATAGAATCCGCCATCTTAGAATTTTATTTTCTTATTGTAAGAATATCTTAACAATATAACTTTTGAATATATTTTGTTATTTTAGTTATTAATTTAGATCATATACATAATTTTTTTTGTGATAGTATCATTTAGATTTGCAGTTTGTTGTTGGATTTGAAGTTACAGGAAAATATGTTAAAAATTCGGGTTCTATATGCAATAAAATGGGTTGGTAAAATATGTTAATGTTAGTGGCGTTTTCTCACAAATATATGTTTTGTGCCACATATATATAGTAAAAAGTCATTTAAAATCAATCAAAACAGTTGGTGAAAGTCAAAATATTTAATTTTTAAATATTCCTTTTTTCTATTTTTGAATTTAAATTTAAACTTTTAAATATAGTAAGTATATTTAGAGAAAGGAGAAAATTTTACTATATTTACAAATATAATTATGTGGAACTGTAGTTGAGATTTTATTAAGTTATATTCTAAATAAATAAATAAAACATCTTTGAATAAAATTATAAGTTATGTGGTGAAATAAAAAGAAATATGCAAATCCAGAATATGAAGTAGTGGAGTGTGTTTTTGGGGTCGGCGATACTGCAAAAGTGAAATTGATTTGTGTCAATTAAGAGGGTGAGGGATAGGAACATTTACACTTTCCTGTTTTCCAATTTGCAATTATCAACACTTGTTTTCTGCTATCCTCCATTCCAGGTACTCATTTTTTATCCTTTTTTCTTAATTCCACCTGCAAACAGAATAGATTTACCGGCATAAACAAAATAGGTGCTTTATCCTTGAAATTTTTCGATTTTCTACATACCCAAACTTTTCTTTCTTTTTACTTTTGAAAACTTCCAAATAATTTGCTGTTAATCTATTTATTGGATGATTTTGGGGAGCATATTTGTTAGGTGGTGCTAGTTTGGGTTATTTCATAAGCAACTCACAATATATTCGATAAAAGTCTTCTTTGGGTTATTGCATCTTCTTTTATTATTCTTTTTCTTTAAGGGATTCATGCATGAGTTTCTTAACAAATGTCTCTTAGATGACATGAAACAAGAAGAAAATTAATATAACTAGCACTATCGTTACATAAATTGGCCAATCAACCCTATTTAATGATGTTAGCCGTGCATTGTTTGCTTTGCTTCTCAATCTTCCAGTTTTTGCCATCTGCAATACTGATTGCTTTAGAATGTACGCTGAATCCAAACTTATTGGGTTTCTATAAGTTGAAATGATAATATGTTGGTGCTGGTGATCTTGTTAAGATAAAGAAGCCATAGTTTTTTAAATAATGATCAAGTTAATATACCCGAACTTCTCACTGCAACCACACTCTTCCTCTATCTTCTAGGTGGCCTAATGATTTTCTTCTTCAAGTATACAAGGTGCTCAAGCCTGTTGACTTGAGACAATAACCATCACTATATTGCTCAGATTCTTCATTTTTCTTAAAGTCAGTATATATATGATCTCCAATGTTCCTCCAAGTACATGAAAAAGAAAATTTTGATCATACCTGTGACAATACTCATACCTGAATCCAAGTAACATGTAACCATCATTCCAGTTGTTGTTGGTACTTCTAATTTAAAATTATTTGCACTTCTGTTTTCTGTAATGTGATCTGGGACTGCTAGTTGATTTTTTCTTTTTTAATATTCACTGATACTATTTGATGCTCCTGCTTGTTTATGCGCCCTTTTTATTTGTTTGATTGTCATGTTATTGAATGTGAAAATTTTGTCTTTCTGTTCAGTCTCTTTGTCTATTGTTTTATATGTTCAGCTCATTTACAAAACTGGGGATTGGTGTTATTCTTTCTATAGGTATGCTTGTGTAGTCCTGCTGATTTTGGTAGCACAGTTGCAATTGGTATTGACTTGAATACCATTTAAAATACATTGTAAGCAGCTTTTAGAGACATCCAGTGCAGAATATATTGATTAGTTGCAATGGGTGCATCCAAAGGGCAAAAACTTTCTGGGATGCAAAGGCAAGTACTTAGTTTATACAGAGGATTTTTGCGAGCAGCTCGTTCGAAGCCTACAGAAGACCGACGCCAGATTGAATCAATTGTCTCGGCTGAGTTCCGTCGGAATTCCAAGCAAGTAGATCGCAAAAATTTCCTCCATATTGAATATTTGCTTCGACGTGGTAAGAAGCAACTTGATCAGTTAAAGAGTCCTGATACAATAGGGTTATCATCTTGCAATGTCAGTTCATCTAAGAAAAATGCTGAAACTTGAACAACAATATGCATTTGTTATCATATTTTTTTCTGGAAGAAGAAGAAAAAAAGATCCTTTTTATAATCGTCAGTGAAAAAGAAACTATATTACAATGATATTGATGTTTTTAACATATTGAATCTCTTACTACTTTGTTTTACTTTATACTGGCTAGGGAAAACGCTGTAATTTGAGATTAAGAGAAGTGTTCGCTTGAAATTCAAGTGTTTTCTTGTGATTTATCTGATTCCGAATTACATTCCTGTTGTTTCAGGTCTGTTTTTTTCCTTTTTCATTTGCTAATCAATCTGATCTTCAGTTCATTGTCCGATCTTTTCTGTTTCGGTTGGTATTTATATTGTTAAATATTTGTTAAAATATTAGATGTGTTTTTTGTTAAAATATATGTAGTTAGTTGCGATAATTTATTAATATAACCTAGCTTTTTCTTCGGAATGTGCAAGTATCCACCGTCGTTATCAGTAAATAATTATAATGGAGGGTGATGGATTTTAAAATTAAATTAACAACTAATATGCAAAAAGAGATAAAATAAATGCAATGAAATAATTTAGCAGCAATTCACAAGTTTTAGCAATAATAACATGAATAAGCTAAAACAATTACAACTCTTAATTCAATTCATTCTTTATCATGTTTAACAATGTTTCAAAAAAATTCCATGACAATTTGATTATTTATGAACTTGAAATCTAAATCATAAACTCTTTTGAGAACTTAGATTTGTCACTTAGAAAAAATGTATATATTTCTATGTTATTGTTTAACTAAGGATTTCTTAGAATTTATGCAAAGTAAGAGAGACAGGTTAGGTTTGAAATAATTTAATTACATAAATATAAAGTAATACAAGTTAATAGTGTTCATTTGAAATTATTACGAACCTTTAATTCATTCTTGTTTGGATATAAATTAAGCATGCATCTTCCAAAATTACGTTCATTAATCACCATCTGGTTTGGATTAAGCGATTAATTCTAATGCGGTCAAACATATCTTAATGCATAAACAACATGAATGATTTTAATTGGAAGTATAAACAATTGAGGCTCGAAACAATGTAAACATGAATTGATTTAAGGCGTTGTAACCATCCTAGCTGAAACAAATTTAAGTCATTATTATTAATGAAAAAGCAATCAAATAATTTGCAATCATGTTTATAAACTAAGAACAAATAAAAGAGAAAGGAAGAATAAACTCTGAGATGAATTTGATGATTTCCCGAAAACTATCTATGGTGGCTTCCTACGATTTTTGTTGTTGCTCCGGTGCAAATTACTCCTCAAGGTGGCCGGCCAATAGAGCTTTTCTCTCAAAAACTGCTTACTGGGAGAACTCTCAAAGAGAGGATGAGAAAATGAAGGGAAATGGAAGGCTTTAGGCGTGGAAGAGAAAGAGTGTGTTGAATGAATGAATTATGGGATGAGTAGAGAGGTGAATAAGGGTGGTATTTATACATGAGGAAAGACTTGAGACTTTGCTAAAAATAACATGAACATCCCTTAGAAACATCTCATTCATGGCCGACCATATTTCATGGAGAGGGGTTGATTTTTTTCATGATTCAAGCTTGATTCTTGCTTGACTTGTGGCATGGGTTAGACGGCAATTATAGGGTTTGACTGGGGCTGATTTTGTGATTTTATTTACACATGTAAGAACCCTCAAATAATTATTCCAAAGTTGATTGGGTTGCTCTATCAAGTCATTGATGAAATTGGGCTTCTTGACCCCTTAATGGACAGTTTGGGCTCCAATGTAGAAGGCAAACTTGTTCTTTTCAATAGCCCACTTCCAAGCTGGGTTAAAATAATTTTGTTGAATCCAAATGCTTTAGCTTGCCGTCTCATGCTGGTTGTTTAGTTGATGTGCATGTGCCACTCATACTGGCTTCGAATATCGAACAAATCACTGTACCAAACTGCAGCAATTATAAATTTTTGAAATGCAACAACATAGAGTAAAATTTTGTGAATTTAACACCGAATTACTCAAAAATTATAATATGATTTAATTGTGCCAACACTCTTGATATGTACTAAAAACACATAATTGGTTGTCAAAATACTCGATATTTGCATAAATTCTAAGTAAAAAGGTTGTCTAAAAATCTATATAATTTAGAGTTATCAATATTTAATTACCATAATATGTATCTTTTAAAAATTGTTTAAATGTTTGGAAACGTTTCTTAATTAAATAAAAACAATATCAAAAAATAATTCATTTTAAGTACAATTAAAAATTATTAATTAGTATAAAAAAACTACTAATAAAATAAAAACAAATAGAATATCTATTTAATATTAATATATCATTGTGATAACATAAAGGGTAAATTACACTCAAGGTTATTAAACTATTACTAAGTTTACATTTTGATTACTCAACTTCAAAAAGTTACAAAATGGTCATTTAACTATTCGAAAGTTTTCATTTAAGTCGCTAAACTATTCAAAAGCTTTTATTTGAGCTGGGTTGTTAAGTTGTTATTTAAAAGAAAAAGAAAGGTCCGTCTAGTGAGCTTGAAAGTCCAAGCGATGATTCAACAATCAGTATAGTGGATCAATACCCATTGACAAGTAGAAAAATATATCTTAAATCCAAGTCGATCTAACGGTTAGTGTCAAAAATCAGAGAAGAAAGTTGTTTGGATTTTGGTTCACAAATTCACGATATTCAAAGTTATTTTATGAAAACACTAAAATGTAGAAGAGAAAGGGAAAGAGAACTTTCGATTGGTGAAGGCAATGCAAATGATAAGTGCGTAAATTCTACTATTTAAGTATTTTTTCCATAACTTGAGCTACATAACTCCTTTCTTGGCTCATAATGTACCGTTTCAAAGGGAATTGAAAGATCTAACCAAAGTTATTTTACAAATTAAGCCCCAAAAAAGTCAAGAAGGTGTATAAAAATATCTTGGAAGTTTGACGCGAAAATCTGCCAAGATACTTAGAAAATTTTGCTTTGTTTAACTAAGGGAACTTTTTATATTTTCTCCATTATGTGATTTTTTCCCAATAAAAATAAACATTATTAGGTTAATACCTAAACATAGCCACCTTTGTTTTATTTTCTCCATGAATTTCTAAACTCTATCTTAGTTAAACAAATTTCGAAGTTTGATTCTAAAAGTTTGTGAGATTTACTTGTTCTTCATTTTTTCATTGTTCTTTAGTATTTTCATATCTTTTGTTTTAATTGCAAATATTTAGGTTTGTTGAATATTAGTATCGTATTCAATTTCTTAGAATATTTTCCTTGTCAATTAGAATAGTTAAATATGTAATTGTTTAATTGACTCTAATGCTTGTGATGAATAGCACAATTAAGTAGCATGACTGGGTATAATTAGCATGACTGGGTATAATTACGTATGTAATTCATGTTATGTGGACATGCGATCTAATCAAAATGAACCCCACTTGTGCATGTGTTTGTTGGTTAAAATTAAGTCTCACTTGTTGTTAATGTTATCAATAAGTTAAACCTTAGGCGCGAAGTTATAAAGTTGTTTATTGATAAGGGGAATAATTCCAACAAGCTTCCTCTTAGTTATCAACAGAGTAAGGAGAGACTAATTGCGAGTGTTGAGATCTAATGCCCTTAGTGTAGTGATATCATCAATATACTTGTAATTTTATGAACAAATTGGTTTAATAAAATTCTATTATTCTCATTAATATCTCTTGTATAATGTCCTCAATGGTTTTTTTTTCATGTAAATCAAAATAAAAGCAAATATTAGTTCAATGATTATCTAATGTTCAATTAATATTATGTTGTATTATGTGGCTAGATCATAATGTGATAAGACAACTTATATTAGTAGATAATCTAAATGGTCCATGGTTTAATTGAAATTGAATAAGTCGATCAAATGACGATTATGTCATTATCAAATCCAATTAGAGAGATACATTATCTTGGGTATTGTAGTGGATGACTCCCCTAGAAGATAAAGACATAGATATGACTATTTGGACTGACAATACATCGAGCAAGACCTAGGTAGAATAAATCCTAAATCCATTTATTGAATCATTCACTTGTGACATTCATAGTGTGACTTACCTTAATCATGAGCAAGTGACGGACTATGTGTGCGTGACTCATATGCTTCGAAGTATTAAAAGCCTGACTTCAATTGGTAATAGAGTTGAAAGTTGGTATGTTGGGTCTACAACTTTTGCATGACATAACTTCACTTAAAATAGTGGAATTCATAGCCCAATAAAGGGTAAATGATATCCTCTCATCGACATTACATGATAGATGAAAAAGTAACGTGGTAATAGATTATTAGTCTAAAGACGAACGATTTAATTTCTATGTGTTAGTAATTGATGTTTTCATAAATGAATATGTAATGGTTACCATGAGATAAAATAAGATCATATTGGGAGAACATATTTTATCCCAAAGAGATTAAGGATGTCTTATGAGGGTAACACACATATGATAAGGTGATTGGACGAGCACTTGATAAGTAGCTTTCGTAATGGTATATAATAAGGAGAGCTCAATCATGGTAATTTAGTGAAATGACTCGATGACTAAATAATGTTGTAATTAATAGACGAAGAGTTGGAACTCAATTACAAATTAATTGAGCCCTAATTATATATGGCCAATCGGTCCTTCCTCTAACTCGATATATCCTTGAGGGTTTGCATTTGAATCGATCATGTGAATATATGAAACAACGGATAAGATAAATAGATCGCATGGATCACTATCTGTAATGGATGTGTTTTCTACCTATAAACTTTGAGATTAAATTAATTTCTTCAAATTGTTATTTAGTTAAATGATAATTAAATAATTGAAGTTCGAATTGGAGATTAATTTAATTAATCATCACAATTTCATATGAAAAGTTAATTAAATTTATTTACTCATAAATTCTAATACGGTAAAGTCGTCATGACTTTAACGAGATTAGAATTGGGTTGAGAAAATAATTTAATTAAGTGTATTTATTTATTTAATCGAATAAATAATATTTTGAGTATAGGAAAATTATTTTTGGGTTGGATAAATTATATGAGTTGGTTTGAAGGCCGGATAACACATATAATTATACCAAATACATGACGAGGCCCAAATAGGCTCGATACATAGTAGTAACTGGCAAACCCTAGTCCCAAAAGAGGCTATTCCCACTGGCTATCTATATCACTCCTAGTGGGAGTGTGTTTTTCCTATTAAAATATTATTATTCGATCACACCTTGTTTAATTGAGATTTTTGTTATTTTTTCTATAAATAAAAACTATGGGCTTGGTCAAATTATACCATTCACCTACGAGGTTACTCTGCCAAAATACAAGGAAATTATTCTATACTAAATAATTCCTTTTTCTTGAGTAATTGGTTTCTAGCCCTAGAATGTTTCCATATGTTTTCATATGTTTGAGAATAGAGCCCATACTCTAGCAAATCGAGGTGGAGATTAGAGAAAAAGATCGAGAAGTTGAAAGTCAAGAACAATCTAATTTGCCCATTCAAAAAACATACGTAAAATTCGGGTAAGAAGATTTATTGTTATAAAAAACACAATGGATAAGTTTTTTTTAGACAATTTTTAAATTTTCGTTGTATTTCAAATATGTTTTCTAAATCGTACTTTTTCAATAATTGATATCAAAGCCAAGTTGTGCAATGTTTATAATGTAAACCGGTTTACCAAATTTTTTCACTTTCTTGGTTTTGATTAAATTTGATAAAAAGTGACATTCTTGCATTATAAGTATGTTTTGAATTCATGTATGTGAATGTGTGGATGTTTTTATTTTATAAATTATTATAAGGTAATTTTGCCAAAAAATTGTGGTTCCTAGATTTTTAGATCGATTGTATTTTAAGTTTATTAAAATGTTTTGGGTTTGTATTTAGATAGTAGATTGTCATCACCATGCAAGTTTTTAATTTTAATTTTAATTTTTTAAAATTCAAAAAAACTATGTAAGCAAGAAACAGACTAAGAATTTTTGTAATCCCAAAATTTTTGACAAATCTTAGAAAAGCGTGGTGGGCACCTTCCCAAGTTGATCTAGAAATGAATGAAGGATGACCGAAATCAGGAATTGATGTGGGAGCTTAGGGCATCAAACCCCGGTTGGACAAACAATGCGTAAGGACCACCGGGGCATTGCGCCCCAACATGCGCACAAGACAACATGGGTGATTGGGGTATTCGCTAGCCGACAACCCAGTGTGCAAGTGCTGGGGCTAAGGGTGTGCAAAAAATACCAAACCGAAAAAGTAAAAATGAATTTGGTTCATTCGGTTTTCATGTTTGATTTAATTAGTTTATTTGATCGATTTTCGATTTTAACATTTTAAACTGAATAAACCAATTAAGCCCATAACCCATTTACATACTCAAGCATAAATATAAACCTTAAACCCAAATACTCATTAAAACTTAATACTCTTAAAGCCCAAACCCATTAAACCTAATACCCATTGATATTTAAAACTCAAATTGGTAATTTAAATTTTTTTATTATATTCATTTTATTTTTTTTTATCATTTAATATATATAAGTTAATTTAATTTTAATATTTATATGTAACAAAATATTTTGAATTTATCATTTAATTTTTATGACATTTATATGTACGATAATTTGAAATTGCATATTCCTTGGAGAAATCGTTTATCACCTATATTTCATAAAAATTAAATGATAAATATTTCATTTATGATATTTATAAAAATTACATGATAAATTTCATAAACCCGATTGCCTTTTTATGATATTCATTTTAATTTTTAGGACAAATTTTATTACCGAAGTAAGGATATGTTGGATATGTAAGAAAATAATTTTTTTTAAGTTCATTAAAATTTGTTTGATTTAATTTTTAATATTTTTATGATTAATTTGAAATAAAGGTAAAATTAAAAATCATACGATAAAGTAAATTGAAGAATGAAGATAATTATGTAAAAAAAATTAAAAGAAATAAAATTATAAGTACCTCAAATAGATTTTTTTTTCTAACTAAAAAAAATAAAAAACCAAAAAATTGAACCAGACTGAATAAAAAATTTCGATTCGGTTCATTAAACTTTTTTCTCTTGGTCGATTTGGTTTATTCGGTTTAGGTGATTAATTCAATTTATTCGATTGTTGGTATTAAAAAACCAAACTGATCGAGCCGATCGAATGCCCACACCTAGTTGGGACATCGTGCTCTAGCTCGCGCAATAGCTGCGCAAGTGCCAAACATGCTAGGGGCATCATACCCTAGAAGCATGGACGAGTGACATAAAGCCACGAGAGGTGCAGAGCAACAAGACCTGCAAGCGTGTCTCGTACAGGCGAGGCAACGGCAACAGGTTGGGTGTGCATGGGAGACCTGCATAGGAATGAGTGATATGCATGGAATAACGATCATTGGGGATGTTGGGAAGATGGTTGATGGTCGCATCGACGATGAGTATGATTTTTGTAACAACTCAATTTTTAATGGTGTCGAAAATGATGGGTTCGAAACTCTATTTTCATAGTTTGAGGTTAACATAAAAATATATTAAATTGTGGTCTAGTAGTTTTGTTGAATTGATAGTTAATTAAGGCATAGAGACTAAATTGTAAAAAATTATCACTATAGATTTTTAAATGACCAAAGGACTAATTGAGCAATTTGACCATTTTGGAATGGTCAAACGGTGCCACTACCTTTTTTTTAATTTAGATTAAAATTTTCTTAATTAAGTTTGATTAAAATAATTAAGTAATTAATTAAAGTTAAATCTAAGTATAAATAGTTGAATAAATGGAAATGTTTGTCATCTTTGTTCCTTCTTCCATTGAAACATCAAAGAAAACCTAGGGAAGCCATTGTTAAAACTTCAAACTTTCGACCCTTGATTGGGTTGTTCAATTAAGTTATTTTCTTATAATTTTTATGTTTTTGAGGTTGTGAGAGGTTATTTAGCTATCCCATGTACCAACTTGTAAATTAAATTAAATAGGAATTAGTGAACCAGAAACTGTAATTAGGTTAGATAATTAAATTAAATAAGAATAATAAAATAAAATATTAAAATTTTAGGTTAAGAAATTAAAATTAAGTGCCCAGGAATTGATTTGTTCAAAACGGATTTTAAAAGCAAGTTCGAATTTGAAAATAATTTAGAAATTGAGTTTTAATTGAAAATAATGACTTATTTGAAAAAGGGAAGGAAGTAGAGCTGGTTAAAGGGACAATGGCCTAATTTTTGAAAATTGGTTGCCTATTTAACAATTCTCATCGTCTCTTTCCTCTCATTCAACATCTCATTCAAAAAAATAAAATAAAATTCCCAAACACCAAATTTGAGTTTTTCCCTCGAAATTGGTTCATCTTTTTATTTTTTATTTTTATTTTTAAGCCTTCCAAACATAAATTCCTCTTTTAATTTCAAAGGATATTCGAGTTTTCATCCTTAATTTCTCTAGTGTTCTTCCCACGTTTTAGCTTGAATTAGCTCCATAGCTCGTCGTTTTATTCAAATTGAGATAACATTATGACTTTTTATGTTTAAACTAAGTATGTTGTTATTTTAATTCAATTTTTAATTGATTTAATCAAGATCTCCAAAGATCTAATGAATTTAAATTGATTTTTGGCTTGAAAATGGTAGATCTCATAATACTAAGCTAACCTATTGTTTTAAAGTGATTTCTAACTCATTTTGATTTAATTAAAAGGTTTTTAAACTTAATCTAACAAATCTTTAATGAATTTTAAGGAATTGGATGTTTTCCCCTTTCTAATGATCACATAAGCTTGATTTTTCCAAAAAAATTAGATTCGTGTAATTAGGTAAAATTGATGGTTTAGATATGAAATCAAATGATCTTTAAGATGTTTGAAATTGAAATTCAAGCTTAGAAATGAGATTTGAGTGTTAAAGTCATTATTTCTGCAAAACTAGCTAAGTTTTTGGTATTGTGAATGAGAGGCTTTGATCTGTGATTTTAGAGTGATGTAGTTGTTTTTGTTGCTTTTTATAATGCCTTTGTATTGTTTGATGTGTATGTAAAGTACCAACTAGGTTGGGAGCCTTTATAAGCAATGACAAAGGTAAACAAAAGCTTATTTAAGCTTCGGCTTTGAAGCAAAGCTTAATCAAGGTGAGTGGTATGGTGTGCTACGATTAATGCACAAATCAGTGAGTTAAAGGGAAGCCTTAGGTGGTCTAATCACCTAATCTAAGTCCCAAGAGTATGTGTTCTTACTTCAGCTTGATATTTTGTAAATAAAGCCTACATGAGTTGTGATATGCTTAAGTGTGTGATATGATTATATGTGTTGAGTATATGTCTGAACAAGCCTTGAGCAGTTGGTTTTATGCACACACATCTAGTATGAAAGTGTATTTGGCATAATAAATAAAGAGTTTGCACTTGAAGTGCATTATGTAAACATGTGATAAGTGTTTGATCATGATAAGTATGATATGTGTAAGTGTGCATAAACCAGAAAGTGAATGTGTGAAATGGATATGTTGGCCTTGTGAACTTTTGAAAATATTGAATATAGTTGGCATGTCATAGGATTTGAGTACTCATTTATATGCTTTATTATTAGGACATGTTTGGAGGGGGTAAGGGAATGTAGAACATTACTCTATTCATTGAGATATGTTGGTGTGTTGGAGAGTGTTAGCTTAATGCTACACTTACTTGGGGCATGTAGGCTCTTTTGAGCCATGGTATGATGGAGATCTAAGTATCCAATGAGAGGTATTTGTATACATTTTCATATTCACAAGTTTCCAATGTATCAACATGATATGATATTTGAAGATGCTAAGTGATAAATTTGTTTAGCATGCTTGCTTTTAACTCTTGTTTTTGTGGTTTGTTGTAGAATCTTGAACACTCATTGAGCTTGTTTAAGCTCACACTCTTTTGTGTTTATTTTTTCAGAGAAATAGCTTGAGAGGAGTGGTGAAGTAAGCAAGCTTGTGATCCCAAGGTAAAGCATCTTGATTGTGCATGTGAGATGGTTTCTTGGTTAATAAAAGATGACAATGTGGGTGTATATTTGAGGGATTAAACTTTAGTTTTTGTTTTGGTTTGTAAATGGACTTTACATGGACTATTTAAGGAATTTTATAATTGGTTTTTGGATGTTTTATTGTTTGGATTTGTTGCAAGAACTGTGCTAGATGAATGGTTAGGTTATATGTTGGTTAGCATGCATGTGCCTTAGTGTATTGTGGATATAAATGCTTAAATGGCTTGTTGAATGCTTGAAAAGATGAATGGTTAGGTTATATGTTGGTTAGAAATGATTAAGTGCAAGGTATGTAACTATAATGCATTTAAAATAGCCTTATATGCAGATTTGGTATGTTGAGTAATTGAATTGGGACTTTAGAAAGGTATGTTAGTATATGTGATC
Organism: Gossypium hirsutum; assembly: GCF_007990345.1. Classification (NCBI taxonomy): domain Eukaryota; kingdom Viridiplantae; phylum Streptophyta; class Magnoliopsida; order Malvales; family Malvaceae; genus Gossypium; species Gossypium hirsutum. Next base: position 81,738,956 of record NC_053436.1, read on the forward strand.
AGATTGGATACCAATGTATGTTAATGTTTGATATTGTGTAATTGAGCATGATTTATATGATTTATGTATGCCATATGACATATTAGAATATGTATTTTGGCATGAAATCATGAAAAGGTATGTGCATTTGAGTGTCAAAGTGTCATATATTAATGCTGTAAATTTTTTGCAATATACTGCACTTTTTCATCGTGACGAACCTTAACAATGTTGCGATGAGGACCTGTCATCGGGAAGAGAATTCCTTTCCAGGAGACATTGTGACGTGATTTTTCGTGTCGTCTCGACGTGGTTGCTTAGTGAACTGGGCATGATTTGTTAACTTTGCAATTAAGTCCTGATTGTTATACAATAAAATTGGAGACCTTAAACACCATGAAATGCTTTGAAAGTTTACATAACAGGGTTTCCTACGTTTAATTTCAAAATGCTATCTTTAATTCCTTAAAAAAGTTCTATTGTGTTGTGATAGACGAAGCATGTTTTAGGCTTTGTACGTTTAAAATTACTTGATTAAACATGTATTTGATTGGTGTGATGGATGGTTTGTGGTGTGCTTGGTGATTAGTAAGGAGAGTCCCGTAAGTGGCTAATGTGATGTTCCAGATTTGGGCCGGTCCATCTCGGTTGGGTTTGGGGTGCTACATCATGCTTAAATACCTATGAACTTACTAAGGATTCAATATGCTTACCCCATTATTTTCCCTTTCCTTGTAGATTGTCAACTTGCGGAACATGTCTTGCACATCGTCAGATGAAACACACCTTACCCGTATTTGACACCGGAATAGGATACGATGTATTACTGGACTTAAACACAAGCAAACATACATTTTCGAGCCATGAATTTTTGTCCAAATTAAAACTTTTTATATTTAATCATAAAGTCCTTAATACAAGCTTACGAGGCCCAAAACATACATTGGAAGTGGTTCGAGACTAAACTGAGAACTTTAAAAAATTTTGCAACACTTAGAAAATCTTTTCACTAAATAGGGGTCAGACGCCCATGTGGGTATGGGACATGCCCGTGTGGGCAAGCTGTGTGGTCACACACGCTCGTGTCCCAACCCCATGTAGCTCTCTGTTTGTTACCCAAGAACAAATTGAAGACACACGGCCAAGTCATACAGTCACACGCTCGTGTGCTAGACCGTGTGATCAATTTAAAATTTATGATTTTTCATTAAATAGGTGCACACTTCACACGGCTAGGGCACACACAAATGTTTGAGGTCGTGACATCCACATGGCTGAAACACATGCCCGTGTCTCTATTTGTGTGCTCAATTCTGAGCATTCTGTTTTTCAAAATTAAAGTGCAGGGGACACATGGCCGGAACACATGCTCATGGGGCAGACCGTGTGTCATATACGACCTAGACATAAGCTTGTGTGTCTACCCGTGTAGACAAAAAAAAGGCTATTTACCAAGCCTTTTTGCCACCCTTTTATGCACACACCTACACAACATAACATAGCACCAATCCAAGACATCAACACATCATTCACATGCTACCATCTATCATACACAAACATCACATACTCATCAACTCAAATCATGTAAATTCCCACATCCATGAAAGACATCATCATATAGATTACTTATACCAATAGTAGCCAATTTCAAATGGACTTATACAAAATGAACTTTCAACCAATATAAGCCAACACCTTTGGAAAAATCAATTATGAGTCTAGTAGTGTGTTTAATTAGGCTTTAATTAGGTGAATTTAACTTAATTAGGAGAAATTAGGAAAAAAGATTAAATTGAATAAAGGGGCTAAATAAGCAATTAGACTAATTGCTTAGAATGAGGCGGCTAATGAGTATAAAAATCTTGAGATTTTGTTATCAATTTATTATTATAATTATTATTATGGTTTTTTATTTAAATATTATTATTAATATTATTATATTATGAAATAAAATAAATTAAGACAAGTGTATGGTTATAAGATGATACAAGTGTAATAATGTGTATATATATACACTTGTATTATAATTATTTATTTACTTAAAATTTAAGTTAAAAGATATTTATTAATTAAATAATTATATTATAAGATTTTTGTATGATAAATAAATAAAAGAAAGACAAATGGATGGTCATGATAATATACAAATGTAAAAATATTTATATGTACATTTGTGATATATGTATTTGTTATTAAATAGATATTTATTATAATTATTATTACAATTTTTTGGTCCTTATTCATCAATTTTCCTTGGTTTCTAGATCATTCCACCCTTAAAATATTTGCACTATTAGTCCTTCAAATTTTTCATATTTACACTTTAATCCCTCAAATTTTGAGTATTTACTCTTGGGCCACAAAACTTTTCTCACTTTTACAATTTAATCCTTTCTTGAATTAATATGTAATAATATACTTCCCAGTGACATAACTCAATTTTCATCTTCTTGTCACTTTATTTCCTTATTTTATTGTATTAAGGATAATATCTTACTGTAGAAATTTTTGGGGTGTTACAATTGGAAAGAAATGAGAAAGTAGATTATAAATTGAAAATGTGACTTGAATTTGTGAATGGAATTAAGATGTGAGATTTGAAGTATGAACTTAAGGTTTATGAATTTGCTAAAATATTGAATTATTGATATTGAAATCAGTTGAATAAATGAAATGAGAAAAATCAAATGAATTGATCGATTGAACTATTGAAAGTATGAGAAAGTGAAATTATGAATTGAAATGTGAATTGAAATTGAGATATCGAAATAAGAAATGAAAATAGAATGATTTGGAAATAATGAAATAGTGTATGAGTTTGTTGAATATAATCTTAAGAATTAATTATAATTATTTTTATTGAAAAATGTTGGTTTAAATAATTATTGAAAGACTAATGTTGTAAGGTTTTAAATATGGAATAGAATAAGTTATTGAATTAGGATATAGAAATGAAATATATGAAATAATGATTTTATGAAAATGGATATTGATATAATAAGAAGATATATAAATTAAAATAAAGAAAAGCTATTTAAGATATATTTATTAGAATAAATTTAAAGTTTAAATGCATAAATGATTTATTGAAAGTAAAATAATGGTAAGATTTAATTTGTACATATATTGTTTTTACCTTAAATATTTGAATTATAGTAATACCACTGGGTGTATACTCAACGTACTGTTTGTTTCTGTGCGCAGATTAGGTACAAAAATTTTGAAGAGTTGAGATTACGAGTCTTCATCTCATCACGTCTTCAAGCAACAAGAGGGTACGTTTTAAAATTTTGAACAGAATGACATGTACTTAGGAAATATTAAGTATGTCCCAAGTGGTATTAATGGATTTAAATATAAATTATTTAAATTTATTATTTGTCCGTTTTTATGTTCAAATATAATAGTAATTAGCCAAGAATTACTTTTGCACCAAATGAAATATTCCTATATCAGGTTCCTTGAGTCGAACATGGTATAGGGTGTTACATTTAGTGGTATCAGAGCTTAAGATTTTTGATTTCTTGTAAAAGAAAAGAATGCGTCTAGAAGTACGTGCCATATAGGATATATTGATGTGATGAGATGTAATATTAATATTACAAGAATTGATAAGATTGAAAATATGAATTATTATTGATAAGGAAATGAATTTGAATTAGTTAGTAATGACTTAAGAGGGAAAATAGATAAATACTGGAATTTGATAAAAACTTATTTTTTTATAGATGTTTGAAGAAATGGCAATAAATTTGATATTGCTTGATGAGATAACAATTTCAGCACAAAAGGAGAAAATGGATAGGATGATGAGAGAAGTGCAAGATTATAGAATGAAACCAGAAGAAGACATTGTTCAACATCTTATTATTGTAAATTGAAAGATGCAAGAAGTGTTATGGAAGGATCATGAACTGATTAGAAAGAATAAGGTGCAATACTTGACCCTTGGAGGAACATTAATAGAACGAGATCATCAAATGATTTTAGATCAACTTTGGAAGACATTAGTACCGCAAACTTATTGGAATATAGTTATATGTTACGTGAAGTTTATAATCTCTGAGGGAGCAAGGAAAATAGTGAGACAGAAATAGGTTTACGAAAGTTGAATGGGAAGCAAAGTGTCTTTGACATGCCATGGATGGAAAAATTAGTTGTTAGGAAATTACCAAGAGAATTTTTAGATTCAATACCTGTTATAAAGATGGAAGAGGATGAAGATTCTGAGGAATTCCAAATTGGATTGTAGAAGATGAATTTGAAGAGAATTTAGAATTTAATATAGAGAATTTTCAGGGGGAAGATACATAATCAGAGATGGAAGAAGACACAGAAATAGATTTAAGTGGTTAAAAGTAAAAGTTAGGGACTAGTGAATATGAAGGAAAATGAGTATATATGTATGTATAGTTGTGCATGTATAAATGAGAACTTAGAAATTCATAGCTTTTAAATGAAAAGTTTGGTATATTAATATAAGTCTAGTCTTTTGGAAATAGAAGAGATAATAGAAATATGAGAAGTAGAATAGAATTGACAATGAAAAATAGTGTAAGTATTTTAGAAAACATAAAAAGGTAGCAAAATGATTTTAAGAATTAGTAAATAAAGAGTGATTTAAAGTGTGAAAATAAGAAGAAGAAGGAATATGCAAAGTTTTAAATTGTGTAATAAAAGAGGCAAACTTTGGAAAGAACAATTACCTCGAGGAGACTATTGGCAGCAGCCGAGCCAATAGATTTCTAAGAGGTTTGGATTAAGAGTAATAACTCTGATCCATAACTAGAATTATCATTGTTTGCCTCGAAAAGAGAAAGAAAAGAAAGGAAATGAAAATGAAAATATAAAAGTATAACAAAGTAGAGCCTAGAAAATAAAAATAAATTAATAAAAATAATAATAATATATAACTCCAAAGATAATCTACTACAGGTTTTTGATTCTTATAGAAAGGATTTTGTCGTTTATAGTGATCATCCTTTAGCGATTTTAGTTGTGTTTTGATGTAAGACTAGAAGTGATTGCTTATGCATTTTGTCAGCTAAAAATGTATAAACGCAATTATCTGATGATTTAGAAAAGTATTTGAGTATTTGAAATGTATATTGATTGAAAAGTAATTAGTGATTTGAATTTGATTGGAAAATGAATTAAAAATATGAATTAAATAAAAATGAATTAGTTTATGAATATGTGTGAATATGTGAATTGTGTATTGATTGAAAAGTGGTTTGAATTGAATTGAAATATGATTATATGTGATTATCTAAAATATATATTGGTATTGAATTGTTTATTGATTAGAAAATGGAAAAGTGAATTTGAATTGAATGAGAATTGAATTTTGAATTGAAAGTGAAATTAACATTGAAAGTGATTTGAAATGTGAATTTGGAGACCCTATTAACTAATCAGGCTGAGTCGGATATAGTTGGCATGCCATAGGATTGGAAGAGTTCAGGGATACTTCAACCTTGAGTCAATGAGACACTGGGTGTCATTATTTTACTTCGGATAGATTTGATGAGGTACTGGGTACCACTTTGCTTTGGCTCTACTGATGAGACACTAGGTGTCAACTTTGCTTCGAACTATCCGATGAGGCACTAGGTGCCAATCTGGTGTGTTCGGTTGGATCCGTGTATATGCCATAGTCTGAGTCTGTTAATAGGGGAAATTAAATGGAAAGTTAAATCAACTGGATTGAATCGATTGAGCCATTGGAAAGAAATGAGAAAGTAGATTATAAATTGAAAATGTGACTTGAATTTGTGAATGGAATTAAGATGTGAGATTTGAAGCATGAACTTAAGGTTTATGAATTTGCTAAAATATCGAATAATTGATATTGAAATCAGTTGAATAAATGAAATGAGAAAAATCAAATGAATTGATCGATTGAACTATAGAAAGTATGAGAAAGTGAAATTATGAATTGAAATGTGAATTGAAATTGAGATATCGAAATAAGAAATGAAAATAGAATGATTTGGACATAATGAAATAGTGTATGAGTTAGTTGAATATAATCTTATAAATTAATAATAATTATTTTTATTGAAAAATGCTAGTTTAAATAATTATTAAAAGACTGATGTTGTAAGGTTTTAGATATGGAATAGAATAAGTTATTGAATTAGGATATAGAAATGAAATATATGAAATAATGATTTTATGAAATGGTTATTGATGAAATGTATGAAAATGGATATTGATATAATAAGAAGACATATAAATTAAAATAAAGAAAAGCTATTTAAGATATATATTATTAGAACAAATTTAAAGTTTAAATGCATAAATGATTTATTGAACGTAAAATAGTGGTAAGATTTAATGTGTATATATATTATTTTTACCTTAAGTATTTGAATTATAGTAATATCACTGGGTGTATACTCAGCGTATTAGGAAAAATTAAGTATGTCCCAAGTGGTAGTAATAGATTTAAATATAAATTATTTAATAATACATATAGGCTCGTTTTTGAGCTATTCACGGGCTTGCTCACACAAGCTATCAGGTATCCACAACTCATGCCTGACTACCTAGCCACTGGTAGGACGTTCGAGACCAGCATCCGGATCACATAAACACATGGGTTCCTAGTGACATGCCACTCATATCCTGTTATATTCTTAGGGCTCAACCGGGAATTCTCGCTTGTCGAAACTTTGTCGAATACGTCCAAAGAGTCAATCCCAATTTATACAATATTAAAGCATTGAAAATATAAATATAACAATGCATTATTTACATACGAACTTACCTCGGTACAAAAATTAGTAGAATTTGACCTAATCGTCAAACACTTTGTTTTTCTCCCGATCTAGGTCTAAACCTTATTTTTCTTGATCTATAATAAGAAATTTAACTCAGTTAATACTCACATTGTTCAACTCAGTCCAAAAATCATATTATGGAAAAATTATATTTTTGCCCCTAATATTTCACATTTTTACAATTTAGTCCCTAGGCTCGTAAAAAGAAATGTATTCAATTTCTTCAAAACCCAAGCCTAAACAAAACATTTTCATACTCATACCAGCCATATTTTTCATTTAATCACACTTTTACTACTCTTTTTTTTGTAACTTTTACAAATAGGTCATTTTTGACATTTCCATAAAAAATCACCTAGCAACAGTTGTTTATCTTACATCTAACATACATTTTCTACCGTTAAGCATCAAAATAAAAAATTATATATAATGGGTAAAAATTTAGACTTTTATTATTTCTTAAATTAGTGGTAGAAATAAATAGATCGAGTTACAACAACTTTAAAAATGTAAAGAGCATTAAAAACGGGACAAGAATGGACTTACAATCGAGTTTGGAAGATGAACAAACCCTAGATATGTCTTCCTTAGATATATTCAGCCTGGGAGAAGAATATGGACAAGATTTTGGCTTTATTTTGCTTATCAATTCATTTATTAACTAAATGACCAAAATGCCCCTAACTTAAAGCATAAAATTTCTCTTACTTCATGTCCATTTTTTTTCCACTAGCTTAACAAATGGTCTAATTACCATATAAGGACCTTCAATTTAAAATTTCATGGCTTTCAGACACCTCTAGCTTCTAGAACACACATTTTGCACCTATTGCAATTTAGTCCTTTTAGCTAAATTAAGTGCCCAATCGATAAAATTTTCGAGCAAAATTTTCATTAAACAATTTCATGAAATTGTAAACCATAAAATTATAATAAAAATAAATCTTTCTATGTCAGATTCGTGGTCTTGAAACCACAGTTCCGACTAGACCCAAAATCAGGCTGTTACAACTTTCTCCATTTTAGGGATTTTCGTCTCCGAAAATCTTTCTAGAAAATAGGTTTGGGTACTATTTTCTCATAGCTTTCTCAGGTTCCAACATAGCCTCTTCGACCCCATGTTGTTGTCATAAAACTTTCATTAGGGCTATACTTTTATTTCTCAATTGTTTAACTTCTTGAGCTAAGATCTTGACCGGTTCTTCACCATAAGTCATATCAGGTCGAATCTCAACTTCTGTAGGTGAAATTATATGTGAAGGATCTGATCAATAATGGCGAAACAAGACACATGAAACACATTATGAATCCTTTCCAACTCTGTCGGTAAAGCTAATCGATATGCCACTAGCCCTATTCTTTCAATAACCTCATACGGCTCAATGAAACGTGGGCTTAACTTGCCTTTACGGCCAAATCTCAGAATCTTCTTCCACGGAGATACTTTCTGAAATACTTTATCACCAATCTAAAATTCTATCTCTTTTATTTTCAAATCTGCATACGAATTTTGTCGATCTGAAGCGGCTTTCATGCAATCATGGATTACCTTTACTTTTTATTTAGTTTCTCTAACCAAATCAACCCCGTGAATCTGTCTCTCACTAAGGTTTATCCTATAAAATGGAGTTCGACACTTGTGGACATACAATGCCTCATACGGTGCCATCTTTATACTTGACTAAAAACTGTTGTTATAAGCAAATTCGACCAAAGGTAGATATCTTTCCCAACTACCTTCAAATTTTAGAACACAACATCGGAGCATATCTTCAAGAATCTGAATTATTCTTTCGGATTGACCGTCAGTTTATGGATGAAACGCGGTACCAAAGTTTAACTTCGTACCCGAAGCCTCTTGTAATTTCTTCTAAAATCTCGAAGTAAACCTCGGATCTCTATCCGAAATAATAGAAATAGGCACTCCGTGCAATCTTACAATCTCATAAATGTACAATTCAGCTAACTTATCAAGTGACTAGTCAGTACGTACCAGAATAAAATGAGTCGATTTCGTCAATCTATCAACAACAACCCAGACGACATCTTTCTTTTCGAAGTTAAAGGCAAACCCGTTACGAAGTCCATCGTAATCCTATCCCATTTCCAATCGGGTACCATCACTAGCTGAAGTAAACCCAAAGGTATTTGGTGTTCGGCTTTTATTTGTTGACAAATCAAACATCTTGAAACAAACTCTGAAATATCTTGTTTCATACCTAACCACCAATACAATTTCTTCAAATCATTATACATCTTTGTACTACCTGGATGAACCAATAAACAACTACCGTGTGCCTCATGTAGAATTTTTTGAATAAGTTCGTCATTTTTTAGGACACATACTCTATCTCGAAACATTAAACAATCATCTGAACCGATTCGAAAGTCTGTATCACTACTCGATTCAAACTGAGCTCTTTTAGTTTGCAATTCATTATCATTTTTCTGAGCTTCACAAATTTTCTGAATAAATACCGGTCTAGCTCTGAACTCAACCAAAATTGAACCATAATTAAACAAGGTCAATCTTGTATTCATAGCTCTCAAAGCAAATAAGGACTTTCTGCTCAAGGCATCTGCGACTACATTCACCTTTCCTAGATGATAGTCAATCGCTAGTTCATAATCCTTCAGTAACTCGAGCCATCTCCGTTGTCGCAAGTTCAGATCTTTTTGAGTCATCAAATATTTTAAACTCTTATGATATGTAAAAATATGACATTTCTCACTGTACAAATGATGTCCCCAAATTTTTAAAGAAAAAACAATGGCGGCCAATTCCAAGTCGTGTTTCGGATAATTCTTCTCATGCGGTTTCAACTGTCTCGAGGCGTAAGCTACAAATTTGCCCTCTTGCATCAACACACAACCCAAACTATTCAATGAAGCGTTGCTATAAATTACAAATTCTTTTCCCGACTCTAGTTGCACTAAAACCGGTGCCTCGATCAATAATGCTTTTAATTTCTCAAAACTTTGCTGACATTTTTCAGACCATTCAAGTTTAACATCTTTTTGCAACAACTTGGTCATAGGAGTCGCAATCATCAAAAATTCTTTGACAAAACGTCGATAATAACCAGCTAAACCCAAAAAGATTCTAACTTCAGATACATTCCTTGGCGGTTTCCAATCAACAATTGCTAAAATCTTACTTGGATTAACTCGAATACCATCACCTAAAACAATATGTCCTAAAAATTTGACTTCTCAGAGCCAAAACTCACTTTTACTGAATTTAGCAAACAATTTCTTATCTCTCAACATTTGCAATACAGTTCTCAAGTGCTCGACATGCTTGGACTCATCTCGAGAATAAATCTGGATGTCATTAATAAACAAAACTACAAACTTATCTAAATACGGTCAAAAAATTTTATTCATCAAGTTCATAAAAATGGAAAGTGCATTTGTTAGTCCGAAAGGCATAACAAGAAATTCGTAATGCCCATACCTTGTCCTGAAAGCAGTTTTCAGCACGTCTGACTCTTTTACTCTCAACTGATAGTAGCCAGATCTCAAATCAATTTTCGAGAATACCGTTGCTGTTTTCAACTGATCAAACAAGTCATCAATCATCGGTAAAGGATACTTTTTCTTTATAGTCACCTTGTTGAGCTGTCGGTAATCGATACAAAGCCTCATAGATCCGTCTTTCTTCTTTACAAATAACACTGGAGCACCCCAGGGAGAAAACTAGGTCTCGCAAAACCTTTATCTGTCAACTCTTGCAACTGAGCTTTCAATTCTTTGAATTCAGTCGGAGCCATCCTATACGGAGCAATCGATATTGGTAAAGTCCCAGGTACCAAATCAATAGCAAACTCCACTTCTCTGACCGGTGGCAAACCTGGCAACTCTTCCGGGAACACATCCGGATATTCACAAACTATCGGCACTGATTCAATTTTCAATTCAGACATCTTTGTATTCAACATATAAGCAAGGTAAGCTTCACAACCTTTCCTTACATACTTCTGAGCAGATATAGATGAAATCACAATAGGTAATTCACTTGACTTGTCAGTTTCAACCCAAATAACCTCACCATTTTCACATTTCAATTCAATAGTTTTCTGTCTACAATTTACTATGGCATCATGCAGTGTCAACCAGTCCATACCCAAAATAACATCAAATTTATCAAATGACAACAACATTAAGTTAGTCAGAAAACAGTGACCTCAAATCATCAAAGTACAATTCTTGCAAACTTTATCAACTAGAACATATTTGCCTAAGGGGTTTGACATTTTAATCACAAATTCAGTAGGCTCAACAGGCAAACTCTTACTAGATACCGAATTCACACAAACATAAGAATGAGTCGATCCAAGATCAATCAATACAATAACATTAGTATCATAAAGAGAAAATGTACCAGTAATCACATCAGCAGATGACACATCCTCACAAGCACGAATGGCATAAGTTCTAGCGGGTGCTCTGGCCTCAGATCTCACAGCTGTATCTTTCGTCACACCTTTACTATTAGTTCCATTCCCAGTATTTCTCGGTGGCCTACCTCTATTGGCAGTGCTACTCGGCCATGCACTCTGAAATTATTCTTTCTCAGCCATCTCAGGGCAATCTAAGATAAAATGCTCTTGGGAACCACACTTGAAACAAGCTCGGTTATTCATCCGACACTCGCTGGGATGTCTTCTTCCACATTGCTGACATTTGGGTCTGTTAGACCTAACATTACCCACACTTGACATGGAAGTAGCTTGTGATTTAAAACTTGAATATTACTTCCTGCGGTCTCTGTGTGAATATCCAGCCAATACATTCAAACTAGAATTCATTTTTCTGATTTATTAGACTGGGATTGAAATGGCTTACTCATTGGCCTTTTTTTTGCATCTCTAGCCTCACTCTCGGCCTTTCTTTCCTCTTTTCTTAGTTCTTCGGCTTTGCAAGCTCGTTCAACCAATACAACGAATTCTTTTAGTTCCAAGATTCCAACTAACAGTTTGATGTTCTCATTCAGCCCTTCTTCGAACCTTTTACACATAGTAGCCTTAGAGGAAACACACTCTCGGGCATACTTACTGAGCCTGACAAATTCTTGCTCATACTCTGTCACTGATATTCGACCCTGTTTTAGCTTAAGAAATTCTTTAAGTTTCTGATCGATAAACTGTTGATTGATATATTTCTTTCGGAATTCCTCTTGAAGGAATTCCCATGTAACCCTCTCTCTCGATACCACAGATACTAGTGTCTTCCATCAGTGATATGTTGTGTCCCTCAATAATGATATAGCACATTTCAAACATTCTTCGAGTGTACATGATAACCCATCAAATACCCTGATAGTTTCTCAAGCTAGAACTCGGCTCTCTTGGGGTCATCGTCTACATTAGCCCTGAATTCCTCATCCCATTGCTTTCGAATCTTATCAATCGGAGGCTTATTCTGTCTTACCAAATCCACACCTTAGGGAACTACGGGAATCAGGTGAGGATGAGGAGGGGGTGGAGGATGTTGAGCATCTGGATTTGTTTGAACAAACTCCGAATACCACTCGTTCATCATGTGGAGGAAGGCTTCCTTAGACCCTTCTTCTTGATTGACCGTGGGAGGTCTATTTTCAGATGATGCTGCCCCTTGAACGGGAGTCGTCGTATTACTTTCTACATCATCAGCTACAGCTTAGTGAGGATCCATTTACTATATGAAAACACAATTTAAAATTGTCAGGAGTCATCACACTATCATAGTTCATATATGGCATGTATAACTAGACTCTTACACACGCTACGTTAGTTTGAGAATTGACTAAACCGTAGCTCTGATACCACTAAATGTAACACCCTTTACCCGTATTCAACGTCAAAACAGGGTACTAAGCATTACCGGACATAAACAGAAGCAAACATACATTTTTGAGCCATGAATTTTTTTCCAAATTAAAACTTTTTATATTTAATCATAAAGTACCTAATACGAGCCTACGAGGCCCAAAACATGCATTGGAAGTGGTTCAGGACTAAACCGAGAACTTTAGAAAATTTTTCACTACTTAGAATTTTTTTCACTAAACAGGGGTCACACGCCCGTGTGGGTATGGGTGTAATGGCGTAAATTCAATGTTATCGGAACAGTGGTTTCGTAACCACAAATTCGATTTAAAGAGAAATTTATTTCAATATTTTTGCTTGAAAATTTATATGATAGGAAAATCGTATGAAAATATTGATAGGAAAATTTTATCAATTTAGTGATTAGTTAGAAAAAGAAATTATTGAAGAAATTGGGTAAAATAAGGTATCAAGACCTCTATCTCGTAAAACCGAGTCAAAAATAATTTTATAAATATTTATGAAATGTTATTAATGTGGTATTAAAATTTCGTTAGGAAATTTTAATGTTTGGGTAGTCAATTAAATGAAAAGAACTGAATTGTAATAGGTGTAAAAGTTGCTAGAGTGATTAAATAGCTTATTAGTCTAATGAGAAAGGATATAAAAGGCAATTAGACCCAAAAGTTATTTGGGCTGGACGGCAAGGGTATGAAATCAGCAAAAAATTGATAAATTAAGGGTAAAATTGGAATATTGCAAAATTAACTAAATAAAACTAGGACTAAATAGGAAATATCTAAATTTCTCTTCATTTCTCTTCAATTCCAGCAGCTAAAAACGCCATAGGAGGGTTCTCTAAGCTGGTATTTCATAAATTTTGCACCAAGTGAGTTAATCCTTGCCTTTTTCTTGTAATTTTTGTGTTTCTAAGACTTTTACAACTAGATCCTACTATTAAATTCATTAGTTTCTGATTTCATGGATGAAATTTAAAGTCACCATGGTTGAGTGCTGTAAGTTTATGATGAAATAGAATGAAATTAAAGCTTTAACTTGTTTATGAGATGATTTTATTAGGCAATTTAAATGGAAATTGATTTTTGGGACCTAATTGTGAAAATGTTTGGAATTAAAGTCTATTACTGAAATTCTGATTCCTAAAGGTTGTAAACTAGTTTAAGGTGATAGAATAAAATGTTAATTGAGAAAAATCAGCTCAATTGAGAGGCTAATTGAGTAGGGACGAAATTATCATTTATTAAAAGCTGAGGGGAAAAATGGTAATAAATAGCTTGCACTAAAACAGTTTGGACAGCAGCAGTAGACTAACTTTAAAAAATCACCAAAAATTGTAGGAATCGAATTAGAAGATGAAAAAAATATGGAATTAAAGCTTATTGAGTCTAGTTTCTCATAGAAGAAATATTATAAGCAATAGATTTGTAAATTTTGAGATATAATGAATTTTGTGAGACAAGGTCAGAATGAATTCGGGTTCCCCTGTTCTGACTTTGAAAAATTATAAAAAATTGAATAAAAATAATTATGGACTTAAATTTATATGTATATAATTCTGAATGATTCTATTTTTAATAGAAACAAACAAGAACATCATTTGAATTCTGTATAAAGAGATAATTTATTTTTAGTGAAGAAGGGTCAGAACTGTTAGACAACAGAACAGGGGTGGCTTTGAAGAATAAAATTTACTGATTGGATAAACAAAAAATTATGAAAATTTTATGGTAAAAATATATATGAGTCTAGTTTGAGGGAAAATTAACAGATCTTAATTTGGAGTTCTGTAGCTCAAGTTATAAATAATTTAGTGACTATGACTCAAGTAGACAGCTTTGAATGAACTATAAATAATAGTTGAATTATAGAGAATGTTGCATATGAACATGAAATGTATTAAATTGATAATTAAATTTATTTATTTAGATCCAGAAGATTCAAATACGAAGCTAGATCGAGGAAAGGAAAAAGTTCGGGATTAATAGATTTTTACTGTTTACAAACAAGTATCAAGGTAAGTTCATGTAACTTGAATTATATTCATAAATTGCTTGAGATTGTATGTTATTGATGTGAATATGATTTGAATGTTCATTGTATGAAAATTAATGAGACATTGATATATTTGATAAAATGGGAAGAAATCCCGGTTGAATGAAAGGAAAATTCGATGGATCTCTGAAAAGGAATCGACGGTAAAAAGGATCTAGCCCGGACGGGTGATCCTATCTTGATATAGCCCTCCCGAAGAATATGTGTAAAATGGATTTAGCCCGGACGGGTAATCCGAATTAGGGTCTGAATTTAGCCTGGACTGGTAATTCAGATCCAAGCTCATTAGAGTAATTGTCGTTGCAGGGGATTTAGCCTGGACTGGTAATCCCGCTGCAAGGTTGAGGTTCGCGGGAGTGTGCTCTCTGAAATGGAAATGTGCGCACATGAATATGAATTGACGGACTCGGAATTGTACACTAAAAGTGTACCTCTGAAAATCCATCGAAATTTCGATAAATTCAACGGGATAAATATGAAAAATAATAAGGGAATGAAAATCATGGTATTGATGAGTACATCAATCATGGTATATATATTATTGATACATGGAAATTATTGTACTAACTTGAATGTCGAGTTTGTGCATGTTAGGGTAATAATGCATTGAATGGATATATGAATGTTTATTATCTTGTATTGAAAATATTAGGTAAGTATAGTTCTTGTTACATGAGCTTACTAAGCACAAAGTGCTTACCCCGTTTCCTTTTTCCGTGTTTTGTAGTGTTAAGAGCTCGGAGGTCGGATTTGGTCGGAGACACATCACACTGTCAACCTCAGGATTTCGGTATATAAAGAAACTTTATTTTGGAAATCAATGGCATGTATAAGCTAACAAAGTAAATGTTAATGTGAAATGAATGTAAAGTTAGCCATTAGTATGGTTAACAAACCTGGTTATAGATATGTGATGACGTTATCTTATATAAATGCATGAATCTATCATGAAAATATGTTGAATTGAAAAAAAAAATTAATTCGTAAACTCCGGTAATGCCTCGTACCCTATTCCGGCAATGAATACGGGTAGGGGTATTACAATGGGACATGCCCGTGTAGGCAGGCCGTGTGGTCACACACGCCTGTGTCCCGACCTCGTGTAACTTTCTGTTTGTCACCCAATAACAAATTGAAGACACACGGCCAAGTCACAACTCGTGTGCTAGACAATGTGGTCGATTTAAAATTTATGATTTTTCATTAAATAGGTGCAGACTTCAGACGGCCAGGGCACACGCCCATGTTTGAGGCCGTGTCATCCACATGGCTGAGCCACACGCCTGTGTCTCTGCCCGTGTGCTCAATTCTGAGCATTCTATTTCTCAAAATTAAGGTGCAGGGGACACACGGTTGGAACACATGTCCATGGGGTAGACTGTGTGTCACACATGGCCTAGACACACGCCCGTGTGTCTACCCATGTGGACAAAAATAAGGCTATTTACCAAGCCTTTTTGCCACCCTTTTATGCACAAACCTACACAACATAACATAACACCAATCCAAGACATCAACATATCATTCACATGCTACCATCTATCATACACAAACATCACATACTCATCAACTCATACAATATTAAAGCATTTAAAACATAAATTTAACAATGCATTATTTACATATGAACTTACCTCGGTACAAAAATTAGTAGAATTTGACCTAATCGTCAAACACTTTGTTTTTCCCCCGATCTAGGTCTGAACCATGTTTTTTGATCTATAATAACAATTCTAACTCATTTAATACACACATTGTTCAATTCAGTCCAAAAATCATATTATGAAAAAATTATATTTTTGCCCCTAATGTTTCACATTTTTACAATTTAGTCCCTAAGGTTGTAAAAAGAAATGTATTCAATTTCTTCAAAACCCAAGCCTAGCCGAACCATTTTCATACTCGTACCATTGCAAATTTTTCATTTAATCACATTTTGACTACTCATTTTCGTAACTTTTACAAATACATCCTTTTTGACATTTCCATCAATATCATCTAGTAAAATTTGTTTATCTTACATCTAACATACATTTTATACCATTAGGAATCAAAATACACAATTATCTATCATGGGTAAAAATTTAGACTTTGATTATTTCTTAAATTAGTGGTAGAAATAAATAGATCGAGTTACCACGACTTCAAAAATGTAAATAGCATTAAAAACGGGGCAAGAATGGACTTACAATCGAGCTTGGAAGATGAAAAAACACTAGCTATGTCAGAGATATTCGGCCATGGGAGAAGAAGATGGGCAAGATTTTGGCTTTATTTCGCTTATTAATTCATTTATTAACTAGATGACCAAAATGCCCCTAACTTAAAACATAAAATTTTTCATACTTCATGTCCATTTTTGTCCAATAACTTAAAAAATGGTCTAATTACCATATAAGGACCTTCAATTTAAAATTTCATGGCAATTAGACACCTCTAACTTCTAGAACACACATTTTGCACTTATTGCAATTTAGTCCTTTTAGCTAAATTAAGTGCCCAATTGATAAAATTTTCAAGCGAAATTTTCACAAAAAAATTTCATGAAACTATAAACCACAAAAATATGATAAAAATAAATATTTCTATGTCAGGTTCGTGGTCTAGAAACCACTGTTCTAACTAGACCCAAAATCGGGCTGGCACATTTAAAGCTCACACTATCCCGTTATTGATTTGGTAGCTTTTCAATAGTTTTAAAGTCTGGTTTTGTGGCATGTACATAGGTGTTTCTATATGTTAATTTGAAATGATAATTTTTAGCCTACAACCTTTATAATGCTTGATTCTGGTAAGGATAAAGCCTACATGAAATTATAATTTTTTGTAATGTGATTAAGTTCTGTATGGCACTTAAATTAGCATGGTTGACATAAATTTGCAAATATGATAAGTTGATTGTTGAATGGTTAGATGAATGTTTATAGTTGAACAATTTCAAATGATATGATTTGTGCTAAAATGAAGCTATAATGAATTGGTTGATTAGAAATGATTCAATGGTTTATTTTTTCATGTTTTTGGTATGGTTGATTGAAGTTAAAATGGTGAATTGTTGAGTTGAATGTGTAGGTTTGAGGAAAAATTTGAAATAGGTACCGAATGGATCAAAATTTACCAAAAATAGAGTCACTTCCTGACAAGCAATCTTCCTTGTCGCAATGTCAGCCGACAGTGAGTCACATCGCAAAGTCAAATGGCCAAAGGTCATGATGTGACAAGCTGTTTGGCGATGTCATGATGTGGAGAAAGTGACATATTGACGTCGACCCCAAAATTTTTGAAACTTTACAATTTGGTCTTATTTATATGATTGAGCTCGGAATAGATTATGTATCATAATGTAAATGTGATATTACATGTTTGTATGATTGAATGATCATATTACAATATAATTTTCTGTAGTTACTTCGGCAATGAATGTGACATACTGTAGCTCAAACTCGACGATTGAGTCGGGTAAGGGTGTTATAGTTTTGGATCTAGGGTTTGTGTGTTTAAGTTAAGGTTTTAGTTTTGGCGAACAGGTTTCCTATGGGAAAATATCAAGGGTGTTTGGCTTTTACCCAAAAGATCCAAAAAATGCTTTGGGAAAAATATTGTAATTTTATTTATATTATTTTTTTGCTAGGATGGGGCCATGGAATTTTTTCTGTTATGATTATAATATTTATGAATATTATGAATAATTTAATGTTAATAATCTAGAAGCATGTTCGTGTATATATGTATGAATAGTCATCCTAGATAGTTTAGGAAGAATGTCACTTACACTTATCTACATAGTTTAGCCATTCACGCTTGAAACTGGATTTAAAGCCTTGCATTATTTCTTAAATATTGAGTGGGAAAAGGTCTTTAAACAAGACCTATGACCTCCATTGATGGTTTCCATATGATGACATAATAATACTTCGAGTCAATTTTACCTTGATCGCTCCTTATGATAACTCATAATATATGTTACTCTTTGAGATTAACCCACGATAACTCATAATAGAGTACATATTTATGATGGGTTTTGAGTCGATGGTTATACACTCAAGATTATTCTAGTTAAGTATTTTCTTATGTAAAACTACTTAAGTTAGAATAATGATCAAATGTGAAATGATTATCAATATTTGTGGCATCTAATTTTTTTATATCAGCTTATTAATTGGGTGAAAATTCATGTTCCTACTATTTGTTTAAGATTAGCCCACAATAACTTAATTTAACGGGTGTAGGAATTATCATTGCAATAAACTTACAAAATTTTCAAGGTTTAATATAAGACGCATGCATCATGTATATTGCAAAAAAAAAATATTTAATACAAAGATAATTAATCGATGGAAATTTTATTTTTTAGTTTAAAAATGCACCAACTCCCTTGATTAACCTCCTCAATGAAAAAAAATTTAATGGAAATAACTATAAGGGGTGGAAATGGAATTTGATGTTGTCATGAGCTTTGAAAAACACAAGTTACTACTTGATACTAGATGCCTATCAGCTACCCAAGGTAAGGATAGATCTTGATGGAAGGATTCCAATGAGATAACTTGTTGCTACATTTTAGCGAAGGTAACTAGTACACTCCAAAAGCAACATGAAAGCTATGGAACCACCAAAGAGATGATGGATAAATTAGAGGGCATGTTCGAAGGCCAAACTATTTTGGCTTGACAATTTTTTATCACTATTTTAATGAATACCCAATAGAAACCCAACACTTTGGTCAAAAACCATATGATTAGGCTTATAAGTTACCTTGTAGAGGCCACAAATAATGGGGTCGAACTTGATGCAAACACAAAAAGAGATTGTGTTCAAGAGCTTGTCTAAGGATTTTGCTAGCATTATGACCACATATAACTTAAGAAACAAGCAGTTGACACTTACATAAGTCATAAAGGAGCTCCAAACCTATGAGTTGGTGTTGAATGATGGTCAGCAAGGCCGAAAAGTAGAAGTGAACTTAAAAATTTCTTTCATCTCAAAAGGGAATGGAAAGTAAGCTAATAAGAAAAAGACTAAGCTTTTGGGTCCACCAAAATTGGATATGAAGAAGACTAGGAAACCCAAAGACTTATCAAAAGTCTAAATATTTCTTCTATAGTAAGAAGGACACTTCAAGGAAAATTGCAAAGAGTGGAAGGACCACTTAGCTTCAAAGGGTAAAGGTATAGAACTCTTAGTTACCAAAACTTGTTTAATGGAAGATTTAGTAGACTATTGGATCATTCATTTTGGAGTCACTAATTATGTTTGTGTTTCTTTGCAAGGGTTCAATGAAATGAAAGATCTTAGGGAGACGAATCTCTCGTTACGAATCGGAGATGGGAAAAATGTGGCGGTTGAAGCAGTGGGAGAAGTACATATTTATTTTGATAGTTTTAGGAATATTATTTTGAATATGTTTTCTATGCACCAAAATTTAAGAGAAAATTAATCTTTGTTGCATGTTTATTTAAAGATGGTTTTACCATGAATTTCAATAATGGTATTGCAATTTATAGAAATTGATACATTATCTGTAAAAGATGGATACAAAATAATCTCTACTTTATCAAATCAAAGATGTACTCATTGTTTGAAATCAAACTCATGAATAAAAAACTCAAAAATTCTCACTCTAATGAGGTGTATCTATGACATTTAAGACTTGGTCGTATTAACTAAGATAGAATCACTAGTCTTGTAAAGATGGAACCTTAAGTTCACTTAGGGAAGTGCATCTACCATAATGTGAGTTTTGTTTGGAAGGTAAGATAACCAATCAATCTTTTAATTGGAAAAGTATAAGGATCTTTCAACTCTTATAACCTATGTGTACTAATGTATGTGATCCCATAAACATCAATGCATGAGGTGATTACGATTACTATGTAACCTTTATAGATGACTATTCCAGATATGGGTATGTCTACCTAATGCACTGCAAGAGTGAAATCTTTGATAAATTTCAAGAGTTTCATGCTGAAGTGGAAAAATAATTATGTTTACCCATAAAAACACTTTGGCCCAATTAAGGTGGGGGATATTTAGCGGATGAGTTCTTAGGCAGAGAATGAGATATTATCCCAATGAACTATGTTGGGTTCTCCACAATAGAAGGGCGTTGTGGATAGAAGGAATGTAACCTTGTTAGACATGGTTCATTCAATGTTAAGTTATTCGTAATTACCTATATCTTTTTGGGGGTATGCATTAAAAATGACTTGCTATATTATAAATGATGTACCAAATAAGGTTGCGTCTAAAACTCCATACGATTTGTGGTATCGCAAGAAGCCAAATCTAGATCATTTTAGATTTTTGGGATGACCAACCCACATATTAGATAAAGATGCGTAGAAGTTGGATTCACAGACTAAATTGTGCATGTTTGTTGTCTATCCATAAGGAACAGATAATGAATTATTTTATAACCCAAAAGATCAAACTTAAGGTGTCGACACATCTTACTTTCCTAGAGGAAAGTTACATAAATGACTTCAAATCTTGAAGTAGATTGTTACTAGTGAACTTTTAGGAAATAAAGAAATCCTTAAAAATTTTATTTTAGATCTAACTTCAAATAGTAAAATTCCAAATGTTCAGTAGCATAGGGAGGTTCATCACAATGGGAGGATCTTCTGAAGGCCTGATTTCTTTTATCCTAGAAAAAGTGTTTTTAACATTGTGTCTATTGAACTTGAAGATAATGACCTAGTCACATATGAAATAGCAATGTAGAGTGTTGATTCCTAGATATGGTAAGTAGTTATGGAGGTTGAGATGAATTCAATCAAATCCAACTTAGTGTGACAATTTATAGACTTATAGAATAGGATAAAACTTGTTGGCTGTAAGTGTGTTGGAAAATTGGGTTTAAAAAATGCAGCGGAAAATAGGTTTAAGGGATGAACACTTCATGATTGTGTTATCTAAAGTAATAAACATTTAATCAAAATCGTACGTTTATGATTCATCTAGGATGAACACTTCAACTGTGTAGTCTTTTCCGTTATCCTCAAGCTTATGTCTGCCGAGTGTGGGCTCGCTTCGAATAAAAAAATTTCACAAAATTACTAGTGTGAAATTTCGTAATTTCTCTAAACTTTTGATGTCAAGTTGTAAATAACAAGAATCTCTAAAAAATTTTGAAATAATTTCTTTAGAGAATTTTCTTTCTACAACTATTCCTAAATTCAAGTATATGAGAATAATGACCCAAGCTCTCTTTATATAGGGAGATTTTAGAGAGAATTCAATTAGGATTAGAGTTAATCACATTAATATTAAATCAATAGTTTATTAATTTAATACATCATATCAATATCTAGACAAATATTAAAATAAATTTAATATCTTATATTAATATCTAGACAAATTTAGTATTAAATTCATTAAATAATATTATCCTTGGAAAAGTTAATTTGAAATCAAGTCACCCAGTAGAGTTCCATTAGGAGTCTAATTTTTCCATTGCTTTACCACCGAAGAACCACTATTGCTGACCATCTGTCGATCGTCGAATTGTCGACGTTGTAGCTGTCGTGCTCGGCTGTGCCATCACCAACACGACTGCCCATGACACCCTAAATTGTTGTTGCTTTGCATGAATGGGCCTGACAAGTTCAGCTGGTAACGATTCGGTCTGGGCTAGTGAAGGCTCAACTGGTCCGGTTTAGCCACTATTTGAACTGTTGGCCCAGTTTCATACACAGGGCCCGATTCAACCAGTTTTTGGGTTTCGGTTTCGAGTTTTGGTTCTCAGGTTCAATTTTCAATCTCGGGTCCAATTTTCAAGTTCAATTACCCATTGGGCAATTGTCTGACTTGTAAATTAAGTTCTAAAAATATCATATTTATGTTAGTTTGTAACACCCTATACTCGATTTGGATGTCAATCTGAGCTATAAGGTGATACAACAATAAAAATTTGACATTATTCTTTAATTTCATCAAACATAACTAAAATTGTAGCACCCCAAACCCGACCCAGACGTTATAGCCGAATCTGACGTGCCACATTGAAGTTAAAAACCCATGTTCCATTTTAAGTGTTTTAAAAGCCGACTTTTGTTAAGCTAACCAAGTTAATGGAAGCTGGGCACCAGTAGGTATCCATAACAGAGGAGGTGAGCCATGAAGGCTGCTTAAGTACCAAGCTCTTCGATTGGATCCAATCCTAGACATGCCCACATCCATTGCCACACTTGGTTATATCGGATTGAAACTTCTTTGAGTGGTTATCTTTGATAAATCAAATATTCGTGACGTCGTGTTATTTTAAAAACAAGTATCGTTTTGAAATCGCACCCTAAGTCTAGCCCATTTGAATTATTATCCACCAGAATAAAGTTATTAAAAATAATATAATCCCAAAAAATCAAAGAAGAAAATAAAGTTAAAATGGCCTTATTACAACCCAAAAATTAAATAGTAAATAAAAATAACTTAAGGAAACCGGTCTCTTTTCAAACCCAAAAGCGTTCACCATGGCCACTCTGAATCCCCTCCGGCTCCAAGACACCCACATCAAGGCCCACTTGCAAGGTTAAAGAAGGGGTGAGTTTGGAAACTCAGTGTGTAAGGAAAACCCATTCAAAGCCTAAGTCAGCTCAAGCCCATTGGGCCTGAGCCCACTCAGATAACAGTGATACAGGGCCAGAGCCCTTTTCATGTAACAACCCATTTTTAGGGTTAATCAGAACAGTGGTTTCGGGGCCACTAAATCCGATAAGTAGGTTTGTAAATATTATATTTAATATTTATGAGTTAATTGTGAGTTTAAAAAAGGCTTTTGATATTGTGATTTTTGTTTTATAAGCGATTTATTAAGCTCAAGTGGTATGACCCTAAGGTCAAGTGGGTTTAGAAAATGAGGTTTCGAGACCTCATTTCTATAAACCGAGTCGTAAATATTTTTATAAATATTTACGGAGTGGCAATAAGATGATATTAAAGTTTCGTTGAAAAATTTTATTATTTTGATAGTTAATTAAGCAAAAAGGACTAAATCGCGCAAAGCGTAAAAGTTTTGTTCTATAAGTTAAAGATATTAAATAGCTATGGAATTAAATAGTGGGAGTCCTGAAGTGGTAATTATTCCATAATTGTTGATAGTGGAATTCCATGGCTTGGTATAATGGAAATTATTAATGTATATTAAGGTTAAATATGGTATTTGGTAATTATAATAAAATAAAATAAAACAAAAGCCAAATTACATGCTATCATCTTCATCAATAGCCGAATGTGAGAAAGAAAATAAGGTTCTCAAAGCTTTGAAGGTTCGGCCATGGTTGTTCATGCATGTAAGTCCATGTCGTCTCGGTTTTTAATAATTTTTACGTTTTTGAGATCGTTGCTTCGTAATCTAGCCGGCCCATACCTCTAATTTTAAAATTGTTAAAGTATTTGGATGATGCCATTATTGAATGTTTGAGTATCTTGTTGTTTGATGATGAGTAATAAATCTTTGATGTTTGATTTTCATGATTGATTAACTGATTTTTGATAAAAATGTGTATTAAGGACTAAATTTAGAAATTTGTAAATTGAGGGGTCAAAACGTGAAATAAATAAAAGAAATGGGTTGCTAGAGACCTAAGGTAAATTCGGCCTAACATGGGTTTGATGAAATTCTGAGTAATTTGTGTTATTTTGAAATAGGGATTAAATTGTAAAAATGTGAAATGTTAGGGGATAAAATGCAAAATGCCCAAATTATGTGTCTTTAGTTAAAATTTAATGAAATGTTGAATAAGTGAGTTAATTTTGATATTAATTAGATTGGTAAAAGTAGAATTCGGATTTGGATCGGGGGGAAAATCAAAATGGTCGATTAGTCGTCTCGTTCCGATTATCGTCTTCCGAGGTAAGTCCTTAAGTAATTATATTTGATTTGCTGCGCGTTTAAGATTATATAGTATGATAAGTAATTATTTGACGTTTACAAGTTCGATTTGCAATAAGTATATTGAATTTCGGCTATAAAGCCGAATATGAAATGGATGATTTATGTATATAATGTAGCCGAATGACTATTAAGTGATGATGTGAAAGTGTGTAATATGTGTATACAATTTTATTGTACTTGTTTGTATAAAGTCGAAGGTGAATTGAATGGTATATATGTGGTGACAGAATAGCTATTATGAAACAAAGTCAAAGAATGGGATATTTGTATAATAGATGAATTGTGACTGTTGTTCCTACTTGATCGAGGTTGTGTGTGAAATAATTTGTGAATATGACATATAGTCGAATGGTTATTAAAAGTGAAACCAGGATAATGAAAAGATTATGTGTTCCTTGTGTATGATTATTGAACCGAAAGTTAAAAGGTAGGTGTACATTTTGTGCTTATATTCGAATGAAGCAATTAAATTGTTAATGAGAAATATTATGTGAAATGCATTAACATGTGAATAAATATGCAAGACACTGGAAATGTATCCGGGCTAAAGTCCCACAGGCTTCGTGCTGGAAATGTATCCGGGCTAAAGTCCCGCAGGCTTCGTGCTGGAAATATATCCGGGCCAAAGTCCCGCAGGCTTCGTGCTGGAAATGTATCCGGGCTAAAGTCCTGCAAGCTTCGTGCTGGAAATGTATCTGGGCCAAAGTCCCGCAGGCTTCGTGCTGGAAATGTATCCAGGTTAAAGTCCCGCAGGCTTTGTGCTGATAATATAATTTCGGGTTTTATACCTAGTAGGCCAAGTGCCGATGAATTTGATAAAAGTATACAATTACAAGATCCTACACTAAGTTGACAAATTGAAAGTGCATTACATATTAAGTTGGCCAAGTATGTATCATGTACTCGTATGCGATTTTGATTTGAATTAAATTATAAATATATATATAAAGTGATGCATCTGTGAATAAGTGTTATGACTATAAATGTGATTGTGATATATTCGGTAAATATGTGAAGTTATGTGAAGTGATTCTATGTTTATATTCAAATATAAACACTTGGTCCTTGTGGAAAGGTTTGTGGAAGTATATGATTTTATTTTTAGGTGATTACGATCTTGGAAAATTAAATGTGAATATGATATTGTATTTCATTCGTTTCAATTGAACTAAAGCTGATAGTGAAGCATTTTAATGCCTATGTTATATGAGTTCGATCTTGAATGACATGATATACATGTTTAGATAATTTGAATGCAAGGAATGTGTGAAAGAGCAAATTTGTAATAAATCTGGTTGGGACAGCAACTGTAGCGTGATTTTGGAAAATCACCATAAATTGTGGAAATTGAATTATAAGTTGAATAAATTATGAAATTAAATCTTAATGAGTCTAGTTTCTTATAAAAGAAACCATGTAAGCAAAAGAATTTTAGATAATGAGATATTTGAAGTGGAGTGAGACAGAGTCAAAATGAATTTGAAATCCCCTGTTCTGTCTTTAGAAAATCATTTTAAATTTTAAAATGATGATTATAAGATAAATTTATATTCTTAGATTCCTTAATGAGTCTAGTTTCAAATGAAGTAAATGATAACATATTTCGAATTCTGTGTAATGAGAAAATTGATTTGTAGTGAAGAGTGGTCAGAATAGTCAAACAGTGAAACAGGGGAAACTTCAATAAAAATCTGGTATTGATTGGTCAAACCAAAAATTCTGAAAATTTTATGGATGGAAGATATATAAGTCTATTTTAAGGAAAAATTAACGGCACTTTATTTGGAGTTTCTTATCTCCAGTTATAAATAATTTAGTGACTGTTGCTCAGGAAATAGCTTGTAGTGAATTTGTGATTTTGTTGCAAACATGGTTAAAACTAGTTAATGAGATACTTTTCGAGTTCTTATGATCTTATTTGTGATTTCAATATTTGGTTTTAATTGAGTTCAGATTCAAGTGAGGTGAATTTGCTAAATATGCATTATGTTCATGGATACTTGGCCGAAATGACAATTACCTAGGAATGATTTCTTGAAAATTTGAAATAATCGATCTATAAGTAAATTAATTGTTTGCATTGCTTAAAACTTACTAAGCATTGAAGCTTACTCCGTGTTCTCTTTTCCATTCCTTATAGGTTTATCCTTTAGTTCGAGTTGGAAGAGCCGGAGATATCATCACACTACCGAGTCATTATGTGAGTTGAGAAGATGGTATATCATCATGATTTAAGGCATGTATAGGATAGACTATAGGTAGAATGATATTTTGACTTTGTATGCATTATAGCCATGCGAAGATGGCTCGCTTATTTTGTTTAGAGAAGCCTTATAATTGAACTAATGTGTTGAAATGTTTTAGTTATAACTTGATAGTAGTTAATTTGTTATTAGATATTCGGTTATGTTTTGATAGTTAGTCATTTTGGAAATTTATAAGAGCTCTTATGAAAAAATCAATGAGACAGGTTGCATTGTTGATAATTTATGTCTGGTAAATATCTTTGACCTTATAGAAGTTTTTTTCAGTCAAGTAATACCTCATAACCTTATTCCGGCAAC